>NW_028318693.1:1731915-1889362 GCF_062004578.1 Staurois parvus
ATTTTTGAATACTTTGCTCATCTCTAATTATATCCATTTTAGAAAACTTCTACCAAACTCTCTATGGCCCGGACCCTATAGACATCACTAAAGCTACCTCCTTCTTGGATCATGTCTCATTGCCACAGTTAGACCCAACCTCACTTCAAGCCTTAAATGCTCCCATTACTCTGACGGATGTATCTCTAGCTATTAAATCACTTGCAAACGGTAAAGCTCCAGGCCCCGATGTCTATACAGCCGAATTTTACAAGCTAATGGCTGAAACCCTTTCCCCTACATTACAATCGGTGTTCCAGGCCATTCAGACAGGAGGAGACTACCTTCCCTCCGGATTCCAAGCCCACATTAAATTGATTGCCATAAAAGATAAAGACCCGTCAGAACCTGGTTCGTATCGTCCTACATCCCTACTGAATCTCGATGCAAAACTCTTGTCAAAAATTATTGCCTCTCGCCTAGCAACTATTTTTCCCTCTCTTATTCATCCTTCCCAAGCGGGTTTTGTGCAGGGACGTTCAGCAGCTTTGAATATTCAAAGGTGATATCCGCTTTTAGTCAAGCCTCGAACGACACACTCCTAGACGCAGCAATAATTTCATTAGACACCAAAAAGAATTTTGATAATGTTAATTTTGAATGGCTTTTCTTAGCGCTAAGAAAGTTTGGATTTGAAGGCCCGTTTATGCTTCTAATCCAAACCATGTACCAGGGGCGGACTGACCATTTGGAAACTCGGGCACTGCCTGAGGGTCTGGGGGCAGTAGGGGGCCCCATGAGATGCCCCTGGTACCTTTTTCATAGACTTTATTGAGTTTGGGCAAGGACACAGGGGCCCCATAATCCCCTATTGCCTGGGGGCCCCATGAATTGTCAGTCCGCCCCTGCCATGTACTCATCTCCAACAGCCCGAGTGGTAGCAGCAGGTCACATATCCAACCCTATTCATCTCCACAAGGGTACTAGACAGGGGGGCCCTCTTTCCCCATTACTTTTCAACTTGGCCCTAGAACCGTTAGCACGCTTCCTATTATTTCACTCTGATCTCCATGGCATCACAATTGGGCAACAAGAGCTGAGACTTGCCTTGTTTGCAGATGATATTTTAATTTTTACCTCGCATCCATCCCTTGGCCTACCCTATATCCAACATATTTTCTCCTCTTTTCGCCTTTGCTCCGGACTCAGCATTCATTTTTCTAAAAGCGAGGTGCTTCCATTATTCCACTTCCGCCTCCTGGTATGGACCCAAAACTCAGCATTCAAAATCGCTACTAAACATATCACCTACTTCGGTATAAAGATAGGGAAACTAGCTTCATCCTTATATACCCTAAATTATACGCCAACGATTGCCAAAATTATTGGGGAACTGGAAATGTGGAAGGACTTACCGCTTTCCCTCCTGGGATGATCACACCTTTTTAAGATGGTCAGCTTTCTGAAACTTCTCTACCCGTTCCAAACCATACCTCTCCTGCTTAAACACAGCGACATAACAAGGCTAAATCGGGCAATATCAACTTTTTTATGGAAAGGCAAACGTCCCCGTATAGCACTTGATAAATTATTATTACCAAGATGCGAGGGAAGCTCCGGTCTCTCGAACATTCAAATCTATAAAATTTCATGCTTGCTTCGTATAGGCCTAGACTAGCTCACCTAATCCTCCAATTACTCTAATTATCATTTGGAATCTGCACTAGCACATTCCTATGATCTCTCAGCCTTATTACACTCCAATGTCAACTCTTTGCCACCCCACTTAAAACATAACCCACTCATCCGCAACACCCTTATCACATGGAGGGAAGTCAGGCGTAAACTGGGGGTCTCCCCTTGGCTTTCACGCTTTCTTCCTATTCACCCTAACCCCTCCTTTCCTCTTCCACAATCTCAGGATACTTATGACACTTGGCGAGTTCAACACCTGACTTTGGTACAACAATTATATGACACTTCTATGGGTTCCCCAAGACCTCTTAACAGTATCCTACAAACCTACGGACTTCCGGAACACCATTTATTCTACATGCTCCAAGTAAGGAATTTTGTCAACTCCATTACACCCACTAAATCTACCAGATTTCAGTCTAAATTTATTGATGTCTTGGCAAACTCTTGAAAATACAATATTTCAAACATATATAGACTGCTGAACCTTCTATTTGCCAAACCTTTCGAGACATTCAATGCTGTTAAATCCTGGGTCAAAGATTTCAATGACCACTCACAGCTGACCAATTATTATCAGGCTTCCAATCCACATGTACCTTCAGTAGCAATGAATTCTGGCGTGAACAACAGCTTAGGATTCTCCACCGCGCCTATATGCCCTGTCTCAAAGATCCGGCTATGTCTACCTGCTCTCTGTGCGGAATTTAAAAACCATCATTACAACACAGATTTTGGACCTGTCCTGCTATCTCTACATTCTGGAAGCAAGTGGTTAATTTCATATACGTCATCACTGCTTTCCTATTACCCATCAGCCCGCTACCATTACTATTTGGATTTATGGAACAGCCAATCATTGGTCTCTTCTCCTCACAAACGTCATCCTTCAGAGATAACAAATCTTGGATATCAACATGCCTCCTAATAGCAAGACGGGTCATTCTCCGCAAATGGTTCTCCAACTGCCCTCCAACTATGACGGACATCAAACATAAGCTCAACTCTCTTCTACGTTTGGACAGGCTTCACCTAATTACATCACCGACTACTTCAAAGGAATCCCATTATTTTAGAAAGTGGAATTCCTATATTACAGGTTCCCTATCCATACAGGAGCAGGCCTTCTTTACTCAGATGCGAACTAGCTGGTTCGCATCTCATCTACTAGTTGGTCATGTGCACTGTTTAATTGTCATTGATTTTCTCTGTGTTTCTCATTTACTCCCTCTCCGTCCTCATCTCACCTATATCTTGACCCTCTAATTATTTTCTTGACTGAAGTTTTTATTCACACTCGACATTGTCATCACACCTCAGACCCACATTAGCCAGGTGGAGGGTGACACTTCCTCCACATCACTCATGCTGGAACCCGTAATAATTAATAATCACTACTTTCCAATTTCTAATTACCAATTTCTAAATACGACTCACTGATTTTCATCTTCTTGCTCTTTTTCCACCTCAGTCTTTCAGTCTTCCATCTCTCTTTATTCTATCTACGCATCCGAGTACAATCTTCTCCACTTCTGTGTGTTCACTGACTCCAGCTGCCATACCATCTTATCATCATTTCACAACAATCTCATCGACTCTGATTACTTCATCTGTTCACAATATCCCCCTCTACTATTTTTCTCCTTTTCTCACTTAACCTCTTTTTACCATTATCATTTACTCCCATCACCCGAACTCTCAGATATTTTCCCTCTTTGTACCGTATTTTGGACAAGGTATTGGTGGGACACAGATGACATCTATGTACATCCTCATCACTCAACACCATTTACTGGCAAATTACATCATCGTCAGATGAAGTCCGGAATGCATAATTTCTACCGGCTATTATTTTTCCCCTATCTAAACACAAACCTCTTACCTCCCACTCCCTCATATCACTTTCCTCTCTATTCATCAACACAACCTGTACACCTTAGTGTTGTATCAATACCTTTTCCTAACTGCTACCATCGCACTAAGGTCATGTTATGTTTATTTGCCGCAGCATTATAATTTTGACCAGAATTGATGTAAAAAAAAAAAAAAAAGGTCATGAACAGAGGTGGGCTTATTACAGACAGAGTGGGCATTCCAGAGTGCACATGAAAATGGGAGGGTGGTTTTTGGGAGCACGGGGACCGATATTAAATTGAGAGGATTGCGACTATTCCCAGAAGAAAGAGGATTCCTGGTGTGGGGGTGAGATAGTGGAGGACCAGGGTTTGGGGAGATATCCCCAGAGGTTAGGAGTAGAAGGAGGGTGGGAAAGTAACATGGGAGCGGGATGTACACGAGTGCACATGCCTTCCAGTCCTGGTGTTTGGGTCAGCAGGAGAGTGAAGTATCAGCAGGAAGTGATGAGAGCAGTAGTAGGGAGATGGTAGCAGTGAGGGTGAGATGTACAAGTTTTGGGGAGGAGCAGAGGGATAAAGTGAGATTTGGGGAATGCAGGAAAATAATATGAAAAGGAGGAGTAGAGGGTGTGACGAACGCGGCATCAGACCCCTGACCTTCTCAACAAACTCGTGACCGAAGGACTGGCCAATCTAAAACTGTGATGTCACGTGTGTAGCAATACCACACCCAGCTGCACCCTGCACAACAATTTTTCAGCTAATTGGACCACAATCGATGTATCTGCAGCCTGGGAGCGTTTGTTACTGGGTCAGGTTAATTACGCAATTAACCCTTCACACTGCCACCACCTCCTTTTTGTACAGAGAAAGAGGAAACTTAGCAATATCAGCAATAACACTATGATGATTGAAATAATCATCTGTATAACACTGTCACTGCAGACCGGTTATACAGAGGGTTAAACAAGCACAGTAGCGCTCTTTCAGAGGCAGGAATTTGTAAATTGCACTAACGAGCTATAGAAACAGTTCAACACTTTCAGGAAGTAAGATTTATTACTAAAAGCTTAAAAGCGTGCAATAAAAATATTTACAGAAAAAAGATGTAACCAATACATATATAAATATACAGAGAACAACAGCACAGCAAAGAGGTAACAGAAAGGAGGTTAAAGGGTTAAAGTACTTGCCAATCAGCCTTAGGTTTGCAGATCAAGTTTCAGAGCGAAAGGGCTGTCTCCCAAGTTGGTTCTGATGTTAAACGGGAGAATTCTTCAACTTAACTCTCTTAGGCCTGACAGCCCATTTTGTAGTTCCTTAGCAGGGATGACTCTGAAGTCAAGGACCAATGCCCCGTTTAGGGAGGGAAGGTCTCGGCTTAGACCTAAACTAGAGCCAAAATCTCTTATAGTTCATATTTTGGCTCATAACTTTCCCTATGCACAAGTGACACTCCACCCGTGGGTAGATTACTATGCAAACGCATCTGAGGAACGGGTAGATAGTTTCCATCTCCCTTATACTGCTCTCATCACCTCCTGCTGATGCTTCACTCTCCTGCTGACCCAAACATCGGGACTGGAAGGCATGTGCACTCATATACATCCTGCTCCCACCTTACTTTCCTCACCCTCCTTCTACTCCTAACCTCTGGGGATATCTCCCCAAACCATGGGCTTCCAGTATCTCACTCCCACACCATGCACCCTCCTTCCTCCAGGAATAGCTGCAATCCGCTCAATTTAATCTCTATCCCTGTGCTCCTAAAAACCACCCTCCCTTTATCATGTGCACTCTGAAATGCCCGCTCTGTCTGTAATAAGCTCACCTCTGTCCATGACCTTTTAGTCTCCCACTCCCTTAACCTACTAGCAATTACAGAAACCTGACTTCAAGCAGCAGATTCTGCTTCTCCCGCAACACTTTCCTATGGAGGCTTTCTCTGGACCCACTCACCCAGATCCAGTGGTCGCAAAGGTGGTGGAGTTGGTTTGCTTCTATCCCCACTGAGCACCTTTCACATCCTCCCTACACCTACCTCTCTATCCATCTCTTCTTTTGAGACTTGCTGCATTTGGCTGTTTTCTCCTATTTTGCTGAGAATTGCAGTGATCTATCAGCCTCCTGGACTGGTGTCTTGCTTTCTTGATGACTTCTCTGCCTGGCTACCCTACTTTCTTTCCTCTGAAATTCCCACTATCATTCTTGGAGACTTTAACATTCCCATTAATGTGAACAACCGAGCTACATCCCAACTCTTCAACATAACCTCATATTTTTCCTTAGCACAATGTATACAGTCCTCCACTCACTCTGATGGGAATACATTAGACCTTGTTTTCTCCCATCTTTGCACTCCCTAAAACCTCTCAAACACCCCTTTTCTCTCTCTGATCGCAATCTCATCACCTTCACAGTCTCCTTGTCTTCAAACACCTATCCCTCCAAGCAGCAAACAAGTGCCTGCAGAAACATTCCCAACTTAAACTCTTTTCTTTTCCACTCTGCAACTGACTGCCTCTATGACAGAATATCTCCCCTGTCCTGCCCTGGCCACTGCTGTCTGCAATAGCTTGCTTTCATCCACACTAGACTCACTTGTTCCTCTAACTACATGAAGTATCAGGCCCCGACCATTACAAGCGTGGCAGACTGACGACACTAGAAATCTTAAGTGACATAGTCGTGCACTGGAGCGATTGTGGCGTAAAACCAAATCTCAACAAGCTTTCACCCAATATAAATCTGGTTTCTTAACATACAATTCCTCCCTCCATGCTGCCAAACAAGCCTACTTTGTCACTCTTATTAATACCTTGTCATCCAGTCTTTGTCTCTTCTCTACTTTTAACTCTCTACTTTCTCCACCTCCACCCAGTAATTCACTCACTGCTTACGAGATTGCAAATCATTTCAAAAACAAGATTGATGCTATTTGAATGGACATTTCCACTGCACAGACATCTATCCCACTTAGCATACCTTATACTAAACCTCCCTCAACACTTTCCTCTTTTGACCTTGCTACTACAGAAGAGGTCACTAAAGTTTTCTCAGAAGCCCGTCTCACCACCTGCCCCCTGGATCCTGTCCCCTCACAACTACTATGGTCACCCTCTTCTCCTGTCGTACTGTATGCTGCCTCACTCACATCTTCAATCTCTCCCTCTCAAATGGTTCCTTCCCCACCCCTCTAAAGCATGCACACATCATTCCTGTACTTAAAAAACCCTCACTGGACACCACCAACCTGAACAACTTAAGACCCATTTCTCTGCTCCCGTTTACCTCTAAACTCTTAGAACGCTTAGTCTACAATCACCTGAGCTCCCACCTCACTGACAACAACCTTTTTGACCTTTACAGTCTGGCTTTCGCTCGCTACACTTCACTGAAACTGCCCTACTAAAACTCACTAATGTTTTACTAACTGTTAAAACCAATGGCCACTACTCCATACTCTTACTACTTGACCTGTCTGCGGCTGTTGACCTTCCCCTCCTTATAAAGGCAGTCTGACACCAAACTGAGGCTAATGTGTGCTTCTGCGGCCATGCAGGGTACGGGCAGAAATGCCAGATCTTCCAGAACTTCTGCCATGGACAAGACCCTTACAGTGCCCCCCCCCCCCCAAAGGGAAGCCTCCGGATGGTAACCTCCAAGTGTCTACAAAGGGTTACACAAATTTATCTTCAAGGCGTTCTCAAGATGTTTCATCCTCTGCTCCCTCTGTGAAGGCAGGATGAGCTCGGCAACTTTACCCTTGTAATGTGGATCAAGAAGAGTTGTCAACCAATATTGATCCCTCTCCTTGAGACCACAAATCCTCGAGTCCTTATGCAGGCTTTTCAGAAGCAGAGAGCCCATGCAGCATAAGTTTGAGGAGGTAGGAGATTCTGAGTCCTCTGGGTCACTGAAGATGACATAGCCAGGAACTACCTCCTCCGAGCCATGTACTATTCCTCTCCGGGTTTCTGGGGACTGAAAACCACCCCTTGAAGACTGACATATGTTATCCTCTACTTCCATGCTGCTACAACCCTTCTCCTCCTCATGCTCCTCCCCCTGTGTGTTCTGCGGCCCTGCAGGAATGGTTTCTGCATAAAGGGGACCTTGAGATTATAGGAAATCCTCCTCTTCCTCCCTCTGTTCTGCCCCAAGTGCCCTGTCCATGATTCCAAGCAATGTGTGCTGCAGCAGGAAGACTAGAGGGATAGTGTCATAAAAAAAGAAAAGAAAAAATAATTTTCTTCTGGAGATCATACCAAACGAGCATCCTTCCCACTCCAGGAACAACTCTCATCACCTTCAGAGTCGTCAGATAATCAAATGTACGTTTTCTTATGAAGGAATCTCCCACATCTGTGATTGGCTCAGCATTTAAAATTCCCCGCCGGAATTCTATGTGCAATCCTCTAACCCAAGGGTGTCAAACTGGTGGCCCAACAGCTGTTGCCAAACTACAAGTCCCATGAGGCATTGCAAGATTGACAGTTACGAGCATGACTCCCAAAGGCAGAGGCATGATGGGACTTTTAGTTTCACATCAGCTGGCGGGCTGCCAGTTTGACACCCCTGCGTAACCCAGCACTGAAATTAACAAGATTTAATTCTTCTTCTGAAGAACATTGATCATCGGCCCCTTCATCTAGGGCAATTTGATTAACCAAGAAAAATAAATCCGTTGGACATATTCATGTCAGGTTGGTTCCAACTTTGATTTTTAATTCTGAATACAGAATCCACCCTGCTATAGAGATCAATGAAAAGTCTACGGAACAAGTATTTTCTGTGCTGAAAACGGAGAGAGATCTCGGGATACATTTAGCTGGACTCCTCTGAAGAAAGTTGTAATTTGGCTAATGTAGGGAACGCCCACGACTGTGATTGGCTCATATTTCAAATAGCTGCTTTCAAATTTGCCAGCCAGAATTGTGCAGATTGTTACAGTTAAATATTCAGCCCTATTGTACCGCCAAATCCGATCCGGAGAACAAAGGAGATCATAAGATGAGTAGTTTATCTGAAAAATGTCAACACTTTTCTTCCAAGCATCATCGATTGATTTGGAATGACTACAAATGGATTCTGTTCTGATAATTACTGAATCATGTAAACACTTCTATATGTTCTATTTTATTCCAAGTCCTCAAATCCAGTACCCCCCCCCCCCCCCCCCCCATACACACACACACACTGCTACATACAGGACATGATAGTGAGATGATTTATATTCTAGATCTCTACCTTTCTACATGCCAGGGACAGCACAGCCAGGGGTAGTATTGACAACTTTCATCTTGGATAAAGTATTGATCTTGGATTAAGTATTACACTTTGGCTCTGCATCATCTGAATAACTTTTCTCTATCCCATCACAGGTAATTGTCTGCAGGCAACATCCATCTGTAATATTGCCCATGCCATGTATGAATGCTAATTCACCCCCCATTGCTATATGGTAATCTATTCTGCTTTTAAAATCCACCTCTAACTAAAGCTGATTCATAACTATCAATGTTCTTACTGGTCATTCTTACTGCTTGAAAAATCTTTAACTCTGTTCCATATTACTGTGGTGTTTATTTTGCTCTTATTATATAACCCAAATTTGTGAGCTGACAACTCTTTACAACTCTGCCCTCCTGCTCTCCTGTCTATTGTAGACCTCCTTTGATGTGAGAAGTTTGCCCTGTACGCCATGTGTCTCTGCTAAGCATTCCTAATTGAATAATTTGAAATTCCCCCACTCAACTCAGTATAAATTTAGGACTTCCTTAGGGGAGGCACAGCCAGGGGTAGCATTGGGAACTATCATCTTGGTTAAAATATTGATCTTGGATTAAGTATTACACGTCGGCTCTGCACTTCAGCAAATGCACAAAGCAAGAAACCACAGCAGACAATTTCAATACTAATCAGACTACAGGTGACCTGCCTCCCCATCCAGCTCTTATCCAGTCTGCTTCATCTCCACTCTGTAACATGCACTTCCTACTCCTCCTTCTCACAATTGTGTCCTCTCTCTTCAAACTCTCTCTCCTTAACCCCTCTTCTCCACCCCACAGCTTATATATATATATATATATATATATATCACCCTCACTCCTTTCTTCACCTTATTACTGTACTCATCAACTCCTGATAGTTTTGAACCCACACACTAATAAAACCTCCAAGACACTGGAACCTGTCCTTCCATATATGTCATACTTCCATATTACCTCCCTCACCCTTCTGCTTCTCCTAACATCTGGAGACATTTCCCCAATTCCTGGGCCGCCATCCTTTTCCTTTGATCAACACACCCAGCACCCCCTATCCTCCAACAGCAACGGCAATCCACACAATCTAGTTACTATTCCTCTTCTTCCTAGAACCAACTTCCCCTTTTCCTGTGCCCTCTGGTGTGACGATCGCGGCGTCAGACCCCAGCCCTTCTCACCAAACTTGTGACTGAAGGACTAGCCAATCTAAAACCGCAATGTCATGTGCGTAACAATGCCACACCCAGCTGCACCCTGCACAAAGGTTTTCCAGCTAATGGACTACAATCTGTGTACCTGCAGCCTGGGAGTGATTGTTACTGGGTCAGGTTAATTACGCAATTAACCCTTCACACTGCCACCATCTCCTTTTTGTACAGAGAAAGCAAAAATTCGGCAATATCAGCAATAACACTAGGATGGTTGGCTAATCGTCTGTATACCACTGATACCGCAGGCAGGTTATATAGAGGGTTGAACACACACAGTAGCGCTCTTCAGTGGCAGGAATTCTAAATTTGTATTAAAGAGCATTAGAAACAGTTCAACACTTTCAGAAAGTAAGATTTATTACTAAAAGGTCAAGAGGGTGCAATAAAAATATTTACAGAAAAAGATGTAGCCAATATATATTTATAGATATACAGAGAACAATAGCACAGCAAAGAGATCACATGAAGGAGTTTAGAGGGTTATAGTACTTGCCAAAAAGCCTTGGGTTAAGCAGCTTCAAGTTTCATGAGCCAAAAGGATTTTATATCTCCCACTGTCAGTTTTGATGTTAAAGCAGGGAGATCTTCAACTCTTCACACATAGCTCAACTCAGCCTAGCTTAGATTTTCTAGTAACTCCACATGGTGTCTCCCTGGAGCAGTAAACCAATCGCCTCATTTGGGGAGGGAGGTGTAGGTGGAGACCAAAGTTATGACCAAGAACTCTCCTAGCTTCTATTATGATTTATAACTTATTCTCGGGGCATTTAGCAGCCTTGTCACTAGTAGATTAATATGCAGATGCATCTGCGGAATGGTTAGATATGAAATATGAAATATTTGCTTGAATTGTTAAGGAAATATAATTTTCTGCTCTCCGGTATGTGTCAGATAGGGGGTGTAATATATCAGGAAACTGGTCTTGACGTAAGCCATCTGACTATGGGCTCCATATTTCTGTAAGCCTTTCATAATCCAAGATATGTAATCATAGGTGAAAATGAATTTTTAATGTGGGGTCTGGTTTATGACTTATCTGGAATGTCTTTGAACTCAGTAAAGGACTTGGTTTACGCTTTTATGATCCCTTTCCAAGCAAGAGTTTCTTAGATAGAGGGGTACCTAGCTAGTGAGGTTTTATAGCCAGGACACCCTCCCACTGAGTTTGTTGCCTGTGATCTCTGCAAACACACACCTACCACATGTCGCTCAACAGAGAGGGAGGGGGGATGAGGACAATCTGTGAGAGAGATAACTATACAACATGGACGATCCTTTGCCAAAATGGAGGTTTGCATCCATCTCTGTGTGCCTGATTGCTACATCTGGAATGCCCACTCTGTCTGCAACAAACTCACCTCTGTCCATAACCTTTTTTTTATCACAAACTCCTTTAACTTGCTTGCAATTGCAGAAACCTGGCTTCATGAATCTGACTCTCCCTCTCCTGCTGCCCTCTCCCATGGTGGTCTCCTCTGGACTCTCTCTCTCAGGCCTAGTTGACGGAAAGGAGGTGGAGTAGGAATCCTCCTATCCCCTCAATGCACTTTTCAGGTCCTCCATTCACCTCCCTATCTGTCCCTCTCCTCATTTGAAGTTCACTGTATTTGTCTGTTCTCTCTAGTTTCTTTAAGAATTGCTGTGATCTATCATCCTCCTGGACCGGTCTCAAGCTTCCATGATGACTTCTCTGCCTGGCTGGCTTACTTTCTCTCTTCTGAAATTCCCATTATCATTCTTGGTGACTTCAACATCCCTGCTAATCTTAACACTCCTGCTACCTCTAAACTTCTGAGCCTAACCACTTCTTTTGACCTAACACAATGGACAAATGCTTCTACTCGAATGGTAACTGTCTTGACCTTGTATTCTCCTACCTATGCATTCCTTGCAACCTCACCAACTTTCCTCTTCCTCTCTCTGATCACTCGCTTATTAGCTTCACTCTCTCCTTGGCTTCCTCTTCCTTGTCTTCCAACTACCAAACAGTTACCCGTAGACACTTTTGTTATCTTAACCAGTCTCTTCTTTTTTTTGGCAACAGATTGTCTGCATGACAAAATCTCAGCCCTGTTGTTTTTTTTTTTTTTTTTTTTATACCCCCATATATACCATATTCAATTTAAATTCTTCCCATTTTATCCATCTCACATAAAATCTCTCCATCATATCTTCATTCATATGGTAAAGTTTTTCCATCCTACATACATGGTCTACTCTATCCACCCAGTCCTTTACTTTCGGCACCTCCCGCCTCCGCCAGAACTTGGGTATCAGACCCTTTGCTGCATTTAAATAATACCATATACCAGAATCTTTGTATTTATTCACTGGGGACTCTGTACTATAGAGAAGGCAAATCTCTGGCTCTAATATAACGTCAACTTCAGAAATCTTCCGGATCCAATACACTATTTTCTCCCCAAATTCTTATATTCTCGGGCACTCCCACCATATATGATACATTGTGCCTCTCCCTCCACACCCCCGCCAACACAATGGTGAATTCTCCCCACACAACCTATGTGCCACACTCGGTGTGATGTACCATCTTGCTAAACATTCGTAATTCAATTCCACCTCCCGCATACTTATATTTTCATGAATTAATCTATATATCTTCTTCTTTTTTTCCTCATCTATAACCACACCCATGTCTCTTTCCTATTTCTCTATATACATTGGCCTTATATTTGTGTCTATTTCAGTGAGAATTGTATAAATTTTAGTGATTCCGTGTTTCCCATCTCCCCTTATTTCCAATAACCTTTCAAACGGGTTCCAATCCTTTCTAGTTCTCAATGGTTTCAGAAGCTTCCCAACAAAATGTTTCAATTGGTAGTAACGCCACTCATCTAACCTTGTGAAAACTTCTCCCCTTTCCTTAAGTGCTCCCAATTCCTCACCCACCATTATATCCTTTAATTGTACATCCTCCTTCTTAATCCATTTCCTGTGATACCCTCCTTACCCTGAGGGAAAAACTCTGTATTCCCTACTGGCATTAATAATGAATTAAATTCCCATTCCTTCTGTTTGTGCAACATATCCCAAACTCTTAAAACATTTAAAGTGTACACACTTGTGCTATCTACTAATCCTCTATATTGAGTAGGTACCCATATAATCCTACACAAATTAATTCCACTTAGTACATTCTCAATTTTAACCCAGCTTTTCCCTTTTGGATTATGTGTCCAATCAAAAATTCTCACCAATATTATTGAATCATATTACCTTTTAAGATCTGGTACTCCCAGTCCCCCCTTCTCTATTTCCACTCAACATTTCATAACCTATTCTAGGTTTCCTATTTCTGCATATATAACTTGTTATCATTTTTTTTAATTGTTTTGAAATAAACCTCTGGGAGCTTAATTGGAATCATTTGAAATTTATATAAGATTTTGGGAACAATTACCATTTTTATCAAGTTTATACATCGTATCCATGACGGGTTACCTCCTTCTAATTTCCCTAATTCCTCCTTGATCTCGTTTAACAATGGGATATAATTTAATTTATATAAGTTCTTATATGACACAGTGAGTTTTAGCACTAGATATTTTAGTTCTTTTTTTTTCCATATGAAGGGAAATTCCTTTTGTATCCTATCTTTTTCTCTATTTGGAAGGTTTCTATTTAAAATCTCAGTTTTTGTTGGATTAATTTTTAGGTTTGATAACTCCCCATATTCCTTCAATGATTTCATTAAATTTGGCAATGTAATCCTGGGGTTCCCCACATAAAACAATAGATCATCCGTATAAGCAGCCACCTTATGTTCTGTGTTTCCTATCAATATTCCCTTTATGTCTATGTTCTTCCTTATTGTAAACAACAAAGATTCCATTGACAAAACATACAATAGTGGAGACAATGGACATCCCTGTCTTGTTCCATTTGACATCCCAAAAAACTCTGACATTTCCCCATTAACCTTAATAGCAGCAGAGGGCCCACTATACAGCTTACCTATCCACTCTCTCATTCTAACTCCCAACCCCAAAACCTCCAAAGTATCCATCATATATCCCCAATCTACTCTATCAAATGCTTTTTCAGCATCAATCGAAAGTACCACCGCCGGGATTTTCTCTTTTCTACTTTTCTGTATAGGTAACAAGGATCTCAGCCCATTGTCTCTACCCTCCCTCCCTGGGACAAACCCCACCTTCAGCCTATTTGCCAGTACCTTTGCGTATAACTTAGTATCCGTGTTCAACAATGAAATCGGTCTATAACTTGAACACTGAGTGACATCCTTCCCCTCTTTATGAATAAGAACCACATGGGCCTGTAGGGATTCTTGCCTCATTTCCATCTCTCCCCCCAGTGCATTCATATATGTCTTCAATTTGAGTACTAATAGTTCTTTATATTTTTTTTAAAATACCTCACAGTATATCCATCTGGCCCTGGACTTTTCCCCGCCATGGTAATCTTCAATGCTGCCTGTATTTCTTCCTGCATTATTTCTGTTTCTAACAAATTCAATTGTACTTCACTTAATTTTGGCAATCCTGCATTTTTTATATATGTCTGTTTTTTTTTTCAATATTCCCTATTCCATCATTATTTATAAGGTTATGGGGAGTCATTATACAGCTTACTATAATATTCTTTAAACACCTTAGCAATGTCTTTGGTTGAGTGAACCAGTTCACCCTTGGGATTTCTTATTTTATCAATATAATTCCTATTCTTTTTTTTTCTCAGGGCTCTCATTAAATACTTTCCAGGCCTGTCTCCCCATCTATATCTCTCACTTGACATTTTATTAAAAACTCTTCTCTTTTGTTCTTCCATCAAAATACTTAATTATTCTTTCTTATTTATTACCTTCTGCATTATTTCTTTTGTTATTCTACTTTTATGTATTTGTTCAAGATCAGATATTTCCTTTAAAAGCCCATTAATCTTTTCTCTCCTTTCCCTTTTCTTTTTTGCCCCAATCTCAATAAGAATTCCTCTAATTTAAACCTTATGAGCCTCCCATACTGTAGCCACTGACACATCTCCTGTATCATTTTCTTCAAAAAAATTGCTCAATTTCTTCCCCAATTCTTTGATCGATCTCTTGATCCAGGAGAAGTGTCTCATTCAACCTCCATGCTATTCTCCCTTTCATCTCCCTTCCCCATCTTAATTTCATTGTAACAGGAGCATGATCAGATATTGACATTACTTCAATTGTTACTTTAACCAAGGTCTCTATAGGTCGATGCTCCAACAATATGTAATCCAATCTTGAATACGTCTCATGAGCATGTGAGAAGAAAGTATAGACTTTATCTTTCATATGTTTAATTCTCCATATATCTACCAGTTGACATTTGTATATCAACCTCTTCAGTGATCTCATAGACCTATTCTCTTCTCTCTGCACAGAAGAGGTTGCGTCCATCTGTGAATCCATACAAAGATTAAAATCTCAAGCCACAATCAAACCACCTTTTTTAAAATCCATCAATCTTTTCAATATGTTTTTTAAGAATATCTCCGGCTTCTTATTTGGACAATAAATATTAGCTACTGTACACTCCATTTCTTGTAATTTACCACTTAGAAACAGAAATCTCCCTTCAGGATCTGTCACTCTATCCTCCAACTCAAACCTTATGTTCTTTGCAAACCCTATTGCTACACCCTTTGCCCTTCTGATTGGGGAGTCCACATAATACCACACTGGATAATATCTAGAGTTTAACTTCACATTTGTCTCTAACTCTAAATGTGTCTCTTGTAAAAAAAACACTGAGGCTAATCTATGATGTAACTCTTTAAACAACCTAAATCTCTTCCCAGGGCAATTTAACCCATTTACATGATAAGTTATAAACTGTATCTCTTCCATCCTTCCTTTACCTCCTCTCCTCCCCTCCACCTCCTCTCTCCTTTTCTCCCTATTAATATAACTTTTCCCAAATCACAGAGTGTTGACCTAACTACCCACCTCCCGTACTCTTCTCCCCCCCACCTCCCTCCCCCAAACCCATTCCTCCCCCTCCCACAACCACCCTTCCCCCTATTCCTACCCTCCCCCCTATTAGGCCTATTATTTGCCTATGAATCATTTGAGGACCTAATCCCACCTTTGATTCCAACCTTGGAGTTAAGTTCCACCGATGTACAGCTCACCTCCCCCGCCCCCTCCTCCCCAGTGTCCCTCTATCGATCAACTCTCTATTTTCCCTTCTAACTAGGTGCCATTCCTCTTTTCCCATAGAGCATGTCTCTCCTTCATCTTTTTCCCATCCCGGTGTCTCCATTCTCTGCAGGTCAAATTTATCACAGAATTTTCTCATATCTTCAGGAAATCTCAAAATGCTGTAACTCCATTCCTCCATCCGATTAAAAACGCAGAGTGACCACATCTATATTGCACATTTTGTTTTTTCATCTGTTCTAATAGGGGTTTCAATTATCTCTTTCTTCTCAATGTCCCAGCCGCTAAATCTGCAAAAATCTGAATATTTTTTTCTCCATACTTAATACTTGTTCTTCCTTTGATCTTCTTCCATATCTCTTCTTTGTCCCCATAATTATGGAATTGAACAATTATATCTCTCGATTTTTCTTTACCTCTGTCTTGTTGGAACTTTCCTATCCTATACACACTGTCCAATTTAAACATCTCAGAAGCAGATCTGTCCATTATGGAGTTTAACATTTTACATGTTGTCCCCCTTAGGTCTTCCCCTTGTGAGAGCTCTGGGACTCCTCATATCCTAAGATTACTTCTCCTATCCCTGTTTTCTTTAACCTCCATTATATAAAGCAATTTTTTTTGTTCTTTCCTAATGTCTATTATCCAATTTTCTAGTTTTGGAATAATTTGGGCATGATTTTTAACTTTTTCCTCCGTTTCTTCCACTCTAGATAACAACTGCCCCAGTTCTTTCCATATTATCCCCATGTCTTGCTTTATTGATTTTTCCAAATTTTTAAACATTTCTACCATCTCCTTTTTATTTGGCATTTGTAGTTCTTTTTCGGTTTCTCTCAGCTCCATTCCCTCCATCATTTGTTGACTATTGTTAACCATTCCCAGGGAAGATCTAGGACTGTTATTCATACTGATTTCCATTTCACTGTTTTCACTTACTCCCTGAGATCTTTCTCGAGTCACATTCCCCTGTGACCTATACTTCTTAATCTCACCAGTTTGGGAGCTCTTGGGCCCACTCCCTTTTCATGCCGCCTATGGGACTTTTTTCTGTTCTTAAGACTCTGGGTTATATACTTGAGTAGGCACTTGAGAAAGTTTAACCTACTGATCCTTTTATATATCCACTTCCATATCTAGGGCCAGATATTCCACCTTCTTTCTTCCAAAACTTCAGACCCCCTAGGAATCCCCCTCTTCCACTTTAAACGGTGTTCACTAAGCTGAAACATAAACAGATAATCAGCAAATTACAAGCCCAGCAGCTCTCATTCACCCTTCTCTGTGGGGCGGCTTCAGGTTTTTAGTCCTCTGGTGCCTGGCCTCCTCTGGCCGTATCCACTCCTTGGGGGGATTCCTTTGCATCCCTTTTTTCCTTCTGCACCCCCGCATCCACTGGGAACAGACTGGGAACACAAGCCAGCATCTCACCGGCTCCTTAGGACGCTGGCCGGCTTCTCTTCCTCCCAGCACTCCTCCGTGGCTGCCCACGTGATCACGCCGCTTCTCCTTGTCACCTGGCAACCCGATACTTCAACAGGGATCACCACCGGCAGACCTCAGGGAGACAGACGCCTCACTAGCTCACCCCGCACGAGCCACCACTCCACGGCCGAGACCCCCCCTTCCACACAGGTAAGTCTCTGGCGTTCAACCAGTGCAGCTATCCGAACACTTTAGGGAGGATGAAAGGGGAAGGCTAATGGAGAATGCTTACTCCACACTCTCCTGCGCTGCCATGCTCAGGCTCCTCCTCCCTGTTGATTCACCAGTTCCCCCCTCAGCCCTGTTGTGCCCCCACCTGACCACTTCTGTCTTTAATAGTTCACTGTCACCCACCTTGGATACATTGACCTGCCTCACTACACACAGAATTAGGCTCTGACTGCTACAGCCCTGGCAGACAGACAATACCAGATGCTTCAAAAAATGTAGCCGTGCTCTTGAGCATTTATGGTGTAAGACTATGTAAGACTTTTTTCAAAAGTCTGGCGTCCTTATTTTTTCTAAATATAGCCTTTTAGTGAATTGGTAACTTACCATTTACTCATCCGCAGGGGGACAGCATAAGGATGCCCCCTCTTTTAAAGGGATACCTTGATGCTAATGAGCCTGCCTGCAAACCTCCATAACCACCGGGCCAGGGTTGTGTGGAAGAGGCCCTTGCCCCCCACCCCCCAAAGCTGATGGTACATGGCCTGGTAAGGTGCAGAGGAGGTCACTCATTCCCCCCCCCCTTTCCTGCCCTGCCAGGCCTGTGCTTGGATCAAGGGTCCAGTAAGAATCTAGGAGGGACCCCACACGATTTCACCCATTTGTTTTTGTTTTTTTCAGGGAGAATACTCTCCCCTCTATCTTCGGCTGTGTGAAGCAACACCCTGCATAAGGTATACATGTGATACAGAAGAGCTTTGATGCAGATGAGAACTGACATATTCAGAAGACGTGAGTCTCCCAGGATTCTGGTGACAACCCAAAACTGGGCAAATTCTTTCACTTTCACTCAACCTCATAACTAGAGATGAGCGAAGTATTCAAAAATTTGATTCGACTGATTCGGCGAATTCGTGGAAAAATTTTGATTCGAGTCGAATATGTTTGCTGCGAATTTAACTTATAAAAGGGTGTTTCTAGGCTTCAGAGATCCTTTATATTAGTGCAGAACACTGTACCTTTAATTTAAATGCCCTTGGAGTCTGCTGGGGAAGAGAAATAATACTGTCAGTCAGTATGACATGCAGATGAGTGCCGTCGATCTTAGAATCACCGCACACTTCACTCATTTGGGCAGTCACGGGGCCAAAACCAGAGTGTGGAGCCACAGTGTGGCGGTGGAGGCAGCAGCAATGGGAGGCCATACAGCACCCTATGACAAAATGGAACCCACCAGCAGTGTGAGGAGACCTGAAAGTGGCACATGGCAGAGTGTGGCGATGGAGACAGCAGCAATGGGAGGCCGTACAGGGACCCATGACACACTCTGGACCTGGCAGCAGCATGAGGAGGCGGTACAGGGGCCCATGACAGATTACGAGCCTGGCAGCAGCATGAGGAGTTGGTACGGGGGCCCATGGCAGATTACGGGCCTGGCAGCAGCAATGGGAGGCCGTACAGGGACCCATGACACACTCTGGACCTGGCAGCAGCATGGGGAGGCGGTACAGGGGCCCATGACAGATTACGGGCCTGGCAGCAGCATGAGGAGTCGGTACGGGGGCCCATGACACACTCTGGACCTGGCAGCAGCATGAGGAGGCGGTACAGGGGCGCATGACAGATTACGAGCCTGGCAGCAGCAACTTGGACAGGAGGACGTTCAGCTTCTGCACCGTCGGGTGCGTGCTCGCAAACTGTTGTCTCTTGGAAACGGATTCCAAGAAAGACTGCTGACGGAATCCGTGAAGAGGAGTAGCAGGAGAAGGAGCATCTGAACGAGAGGAATATGCCAACAAGCGACAACAGGGGCCCATGACAGATTACGGGCCTGGCAGCAGCATGAGGAGTCGGTACGGGGGCCCATGGCAGATTAGGGGCCTGGCAGCAGCTATGGGGGGCCCGTAATCTGCCAGCACCCTATGACAAAAAATGGAACACACCAGCAGTGTGAGGAGACCTGAAAGTGGCACATGTTTGGGGCATGATTCATGGCGGATTTAGTCAGTTGTGTTAGGAACTGGTGGTTTGAAATCCAGACTAATCCACGCCTGATTCATTTCACAAACGTGAGTCTTTCCACACTTTGGGTGGACAGTCGTGTCCTCCGCGGAGTTGCAATACCTCCTGCCGCACTAAACACGCGCTCCGATGCCACGCTACTGGCCGGGCATGACAGCCTTTCAAGGGCAAATTCAGCTAGTTGGGGCCAAAGGTCAAGTTTCGTTGCCCAGTAGTCAAGGGGATTGTCTACCTCGGTTGGCAGGGTGCTGTCCAAGTAGGCCTAAGCCTGTTGTTTGAGGTCCTGCTCCAGGTCCACCTGATGCTGCTGCTGCTGCGGCTGGTTATTAGTTTCCTCACTGCGCTGGTGAAGAAAGCTACTCATCATCGACTGCAGACTGAGGCAGCTGCTGCTGGTGGAGCTGCCACTGCTCCTACCACCCCACCCCTCCCCTGCTGCCATGGCAGCGGAACGCGAGCGCACAGGGCCCACAGTGTCTGAGGATGGACGTTGGCGCAGACAGGCAGAGACCAGCTGACTACATAGGTGGTTTTTATAGTACGTTATTTTGGCCTCCCTCTCAGCAGGTGTGAAAAAGGCCACCATTTTTGAACGGTAGCGAGGGTCCAACAAGGTGGACAGCCAAAAGTCATCCCTCTGTCTGATGGTTATTATTCGGCTGTCGCTACGCAAGCAACCGAGCATGCTATGGGCCATTTGTGCCAAGGAATGCGAGGGACTCCCTGCCTCCATCTCCACAGCATACTGCCACGGTGCGTCTGGGTCCTCTGTCTCCTCTTCCTCCTCCTCTACCAGATGCTCCTGCTCCTCCACTCCTGTCCGCTGAGTGGAAAAACCACCCATTTCACTCAATAATTCCTGAGCACCAATGTCCTCCTCTACCTCCTCCTCTTCTTCCTGTCCTGCCCCCACAGGGGTCATGTGGCGTTGAGATCTGTGCGCCACGTCTACCGCACCCTGACCAGCCATTGTTAACAGCATTTGTTCCAGGACGTGCAACAGAGGAATGACGTCGTTCATCCCATAGTCCTGCCGACTCACGAATAGCGTGGCCTCCTCAAAGGGCCTGAGCAAGCGCAGGTGTCACGCATGAGCTGCCAATGGCTGACATCTAAGTTACACAGGGAGTACCTTTATCCGCTTTTAACATCAGGAAATCTGTGATGGCCTTTTGCTGTTCGTAAAGGCGGTCTAACATATGTAGGGTTGAATTCCACCTTGTTGCAACGTCACAGCATGAGGAGTCGGTAAGGGGGCCCATGGCAGATTACGGGCCTGGCAGCAGCAATGGGAGGCCCGTAATCTGCCAGCACCCTATGTCAAAAAATTGAACACACCAGCAGTGTGTGAGGAGACCTGAAAGTGGCACATGGCAGAGTGTGGCGATGGAGACAGCAGCAATGGGAGGCCGTACAGGGACCCATGAGAGACTCTGGACCTGACAGCAGCATGAGGAGGCAGTATAGGGGCCCATGGCAGATTAGGGGCCTGGCAGCAGCTATAGGAGGCCCATAATCTGCCAGCACCCTATGTCAAAAAATTGAACACACCAGCAGTGTGAGGAGACCTGAAAGTGGCACATGGCATGAGACAGTGTGGACCTGGCAGCAGCATGAGGAGGCGGTACAGGGGCCCATGGCAGATTAGGGGCCTGGCAGCAGCTATGGGGGGCCCGTAATCTGCCAGCACACTATGTCAAAAAATTGAACACACCAGCAGTGTGAGGAGACCTGAAAGTGGCACATGGCAGAGTGTGGCGATGGAGACAGCAGCAATGGGAGGCCGTAAAGGGACCCATGACAGACTCTGGACTTGGAAGCAGCATGAGGAGGCGGTATAGGGGCCCATGGCAGATTAGGGGCCTGGCAGCAGCTATGGGAGGCCCGTAATCTGCCAGCACCCTATGTCAAAAAATTCAACACACCAGCAATGTGAGGAGACCTGAAAGTGGCACATGGCATGAGACACTGTGGACCTGGCAGCAGCATGAGGAGGCGGTACAGGGGCCCATGGCAGATTAGGGGCCTGGCAGCAGCTATGGGAGGCCCGTAATCTGCCAGCACCCTATGTCAAAAAATTGAACACACCAGCAGTGTGTGAGGAGACCTGAAAGTGGCACATGGCAGAGTGTGGCGATGGAGACAGCAGCAATGGGAGGCCGTACAGGGACCCATGAGAGACTCTGGACCTGGCAGCAGCATGAGGAGGCGGTATAGGGGCCCATGGCAGATTAGGGGCCTGGCAGCAGCTATGGGAGGCCCGTAATCTGCCAGCACCCTATGACAAAAAATGGAACACACCAGCAGTGTGAGGAGACCTGAAAGTGGCACATGGCAGAGTGTGGCGATGGAGACAGCAGCAATGGGAGGCCGTACAGGGACCCATGAGAGACTCTGGACCTGGCAGCAGCATGAGGAGGCGGTATAGGGGCCCATGGCAGATTAGGGGCCTGGCAGCAGCTATGGGAGGCCCGTAATCTGCCAGCACCCTATGTCAAAAAATTCAACACACCAGCAGTGTGAGGAGACCTGAAAGTGGCACATGGCATGAGACACTGTGGACCTGGCAGCAGCATGAGGAGGCGGTACAGGTGCCCATGGCAGATTAGGGGCCTGGCAGCAGCTATGGGAGGCCCGTAATCTGCCAGCACCCTATGTCAAAAAATTCAACACACCAGCAGTGTGAGGAGACCTGAAAGTGGCACATGGCATGAGACACTGTGGACCTGGCAGCAGCATGAGGAGGCGGTACAGGGGCCCATGGCAGATTAGGGGCCTGGCAGCAGCTATGGGAGGCCCGTAATCTGCCAGCACCCTATGTCAAAAAATTGAACACACCAGCAGTGTGTGAGGAGACCTGAAAGTGGCACATGGCAGAGTGTGGCGATGGAGACAGCAGCAATGGGAGGCCGTACAGGGACCCATGAGAGACTCTGGAACTGGCAGCAGCATGAGGAGGCGGTATAGGGGCCCATGGCAGATTAGGGGCCTGGCAGCAGCTTTAGGAGGCCCGCAATCTGCCAGCACCCTATGACAAAAAATGGAACACACCAGCAGTGTGAGGAGACCTGAAAGTGGCACATGGCAGAGTGTGGCGATGGAGACAGCAGCAATGGGAGGCCGTACAGGGACCCATGTGAGACTCTGGACCTGGCAGCAGCATGAGGAGGCGGTATAGGGGCCCATGGCAGATTAGGGGCCTGGCAGCAGCTATGGGAGGCCCGTAATCTGCCAGCACCCTATGTCAAAAAATGGAACACACCAGCAGTGTGAGGAGACCTGAAAGTGGCACATGGCAGAGTGTGGTGATGGAGACAGCAGCAATGGGAGGCCGTACAGGGACCCATGAGAGACTCTGGACCTGGCAGCAGCATGAGGAGGCGGTATAGGGGCCCATGGCAGATTAGGGGCCTGGCAGCAGCTTAAGGATGCCCGTAATCTGCCAGCACCCTATGACAAAAAATGGAAAACACCAGCAGTGTGAGGAGACCTGAAAGTGGCACATGGCAGAGTGTGGCGATGGAGACAGCAGCAATGGGAGGCCGTACAGGGACCCATGAGAGACTCTGGACCTGGCAGCAGCATGAGGATGCGGTATAGGGGCCCATGGCAGATTAGGGGCCTGTCAGCAGCTATAGGAGGCCCGTAATCTGCCAGCACCCTATGACAAAAAATGGAACACACCAGCAGTGTGAGGAGACCTGAAAGTGGCACATGGCAGAGTGTGGCGATGGAGACAGCAGCAATGGGAGGCCGTACAGGGACCCATGAGAGACTCTGGACCTGGCAGCAGCATGAGGAGGCGGTATAGGGGCCCATGGCAGATTAGGGGCCTGGCAGCAGCTATGGGAGGCCCGTAATCTGCCAGCACCCTATGTCAAAAAATTCAACACACCAGCAGTGTGAGGAGACCTGAAAGTGGCACATGGCATGAGACACTGTGGACCTGGCAGCAGCATGAGGAGGCGGTACAGGTGCCCATGGCAGATTAGGGGCCTGGCAGCAGCTATGGGAGGCCCGTAATCTGCCAGCACCCTATGTCAAAAAATTCAACACACCAGCAGTGTGAGGAGACCTGAAAGTGGCACATGGCATGAGACACTGTGGACCTGGCAGCAGCATGAGGAGGCGGTACAGGGGCCCATGGCAGATTAGGGGCCTGGCAGCAGCTATGGGAGGCCCGTAATCTGCCAGCACCCTATGTCAAAAAATTGAACACACCAGCAGTGTGTGAGGAGACCTGAAAGTGGCACATGGCAGAGTGTGGCGATGGAGACAGCAGCAATGGGAGGCCGTACAGGGACCCATGAGAGACTCTGGACCTGGCAGCAGCATGAGGAGGCGGTATAGGGGCCCATGGCAGATTAGGGGCCTGGCAGCAGCTTTAGGAGGCCCGCAATCTGCCAGCACCCTATGACAAAAAATGGAACACACCAGCAGTGTGAGGAGACCTGAAAGTGGCACATGGCAGAGTGTGGCGATGGAGACAGCAGCAATGGGAGGCCGTACAGGGACCCATGAGAGACTCTGGACCTGGCAGCAGCATGAGGAGGCGGTATAGGGGCCCATGGCAGATTAGGGGCCTGGCAGCAGCTATGGGAGGCCCGTAATCTGCCAGCACCCTATGTCAAAAAATGGAACACACCAGCAGTGTGAGGAGACCTGAAAGTGGCACATGGCAGAGTGTGGCGATGGAGACAGCAGCAATGGGAGGCCGTACAGGGACCCATGAGAGACTCTGGACCTGGCAGCAGCATGAGGAGGCGGTATAGGGGCCCATGGCAGATTAGGGGCCTGGCAGCAGCTATGGGAGGCCCGTAATCTGCCAGCACCCTATGTCAAAAAATTCAACACACCAGCAGTGTGTGAGGAGACCTGAAAGTGGCACATGGCAGAGTGTGGCGATGGAGACAGCAGCAATGGGAGGCCGTACAGGGACCCATGAGAGACTCTGGACCTGGCAGCAGCATGAGGAGGCAGTATAGGGGCCCATGGCAGATTAGGGGCCTGGCAGCAGCTATGGGAGGCCCATAATCTGCCAGCACCCTATGTCAAAAAATTCAACACACCAGCAGTGTGAGGAGACCTGAAAGTGGCACATGGCAGAGTGTGGCGATGGAGACAGTAGCAATGGGAGGCCGTACAGGGACCCATGAGAGACTCTGGACCTGGCAGCAGCATGAGGAGGCGGTATAGGGGCCCATGGCAGATTAGGGGCCTGGCAGCAGCTATGGGAGGCCCGTAATCTGCCAGCACCCTATGACAAAAAATGGAACACACCAGCAGTGTGAGTAGACCTGAAAGTGGCACATGTTTGGGGCATGATTCATGGCGGATTTTGTCAGTTGTGTTAGGAACTGGTGGTTTGAAATCCAGACTAATCCACGCCTGATTCATTTTCACAAACGTGAGTCTCTCCACACTTTGGGTGGACAGTCGTGTCCTCCGCGGAGTTACAATACCTCCTGCCGCACTAAACACGCGCTCCGATGCCACGCTACTGGCCGGGCATGACAGCCTTTCAAGGGCAAATTCAGCTAGTTGGGGCCAAAGGTCAAGTTTTGTTGCCCAGTAGTCAAGGGGATTGTCTACCTCGGTTGGCAGGGTGCTGTCCAAGTAGGCCCAAGCCTGTTGTTTGAGGTCCTGCTCCAGGTCCACCTGATGCTGCTGCTGCTGCTGCGGCTGGTTAGTAGTTTCCTCACTGCGCTGGTGAAGAAAGCTACTCATCATCGACTGCAGACTGAGGCAGCCGCTGCTGGTGGAGCTACCACTGCTCCTACCACCCCACCCCTCCCCTGCTGCCATGGCAGCGGAACGCGAGCGCACAGGGCCCACAGTGTCTGAGGATGGACGTTGGCGCACAAAGGCAGAGACCAACTGACTACATAGGTGGTTTTTATAGTACGTTATTTTGGCCTCCCTCTCAGCAGGTGTGAAAAAGGCCACCATTTTTGAACGGTAGCGAGGGTCCAACAAGGTGGACAGCCAAAAGTCATCCCTCTGTCTGATGGTTATTATTCGGCTGTCGCTACGCAAGCAACCGAGCATGCTATGGGCCATTTGTGCCAAGGAATGCGAGGGACTCCCTGCCTCCATCTCCACAGCATACTGCCACGGTGCGTCTGGGTCCTCTGTCTCCTCCTCCTCCTGCTCTACCACATGCTCCTGCTCCTCCACTCCTGTCCGCTGAGTGGAAAAACCACCCATTTCACTCAATAATTCCTGAGCACAAATGTCCTCCTCTACCTCCTCCTCTTCTTCCTGTCCTGCCCCCACAGGGGTCATGTGGCGTTGAGATCTGTGCGCCACGTCTACCGCACCCTGACCATCCATTGTTAACAGCATTTGTTCCAGGACGTGCAACAGAGGAATGACGTCGTTCATCCCATAGTCCTGGCGACTCATGAATAGCGTGGCCTCCACAAAGGGCCTGAGCAAGCGGCAGGTGTCACGCATGAGCTGCCAATGGCTGACATCGAAGTTACACAGGGGAGTACCTTTATCCGCTTGTAACATCAGGAAATCGGTGATGGTCTTTCGCTGTTCGTAAAGGCGGTCTAACATGTGTAGGGTTGAATTCCACCTTGTTGCAACGTTGCAGATCAGGCGATGCTGTGGAATTCCGTTTTGCAGCTGCAGCTCAAGGAGGGTGTGCTTTGCGGTGTAGGAATGGCTGAAATGCATGCAAAGATTACGTGACATTTTAAGGATGTCTTGCAGTGGGATGGTGGATTTTAGGAACCGCTTGACAACCAGATTGAAGACGTGAGCCATGCATGGCGCATGGCACAACCTTCCTTGACGCAGAGCAGACACCATGTTCTTTCCGTTGTCGGTCAACATGGTTCCGATTTTCAGTTTGCGCGGAGACAGCCATCTGTCGATTTCTCTGTTCAATACACTGAGAAGTTCCTCCCCTGTGTGACAACGTTCGCCAAGGCATACCAGGTGCAGCACAGCGTGACACCGTTGCGCCCTGCACATGTGATATGCCGGTCGGGTAATGGGACTTGGCACGGGGGTGGCGGCTGAGGACACGAAGGAAGAAGAGGTGGTAGAGGCGGACATCTTTTGTGGACCAAGGACGTGCAAACGTGGAGGCAAAAGCGGCGTGACCTGTCCAAGTTGCTGGTGCGGCTGTGCCGGCACCACGTTCACCCAGTGGGCCGTAAATGACATGTACTGTCCCTGACCGTAGTTACAGCTCCACACGTCGGCGCTGCCGTGCACTTTGACAGAGACCGACATACTCAAAGACTGGCCCACCATCTCTTCTACATGTGAATGCAGGGCTGGCACTGCCTTTTTGGCGAAGAAATGAAGGCTTGGCACTCTCCACCGCGGCGCGGCACAAGCCATCATTTCTCGGAAAGGTGCTGAGTCCACCACTTGGAAAGGGAGGGACTGCAGCACCATCAAATTGGACAGGAGGACGTTCAGCTTTTGCACCGTCGGGTGCGTGCTCGCAAACTGTTGTCTCTTGGAAACGGATTCCAAGAAAGACTGCTGACGGAATCCGTGAAGAGGAGTAGCAGGAGAAGGAGCATCAGAACGAGCGGAAGATGCCAACAAGCGACAACTCCCCTCAGCAGAGGTGTTGGAGCCTTGACTGGCTGATAGAGGGTGATTGACGTCGGGTGACGGAGCAAGTAACGGAGCGGGTGATGGAGAGGGGGCTGGGGCGGGCAGAACCGCCGTATCTTTATCACGGTTTTCCCAGGCCACCAAATGGCGACGCTGCATATGCTGCCGCAACGCTGTAGTCCCAACATGGGCCCCCTGGCCACGCTTGACTTTCTGGCCACATAGTCGACATACGGCTACGTTTACTTCCTCGGGCGGCTTGACAAAAAATTGCCACACCGCCGAGTAGGAAACTTTGCCCCCGATACTCCTCACTGGCTGACTGCTGCTTCCTCCGTGCACACCGGCACCACTACTGGCCGTGGTGGTAGGCTGCAGTGGAGCTGGTGCTGTACTCCGTGGCCGTTTGCCTCCACTGACACTGCTGCGACCCTGCTGCCTCCTGGGCAACCCACCGACTGTTTTGCTCGCTGCCAAGCTGCCACCCTCTTCTCCTGATGATGCGGAAGCAATAGCCTGATGACGACGAGGCTGCCAAGTGCGATCAGCCTCCTCATCATCAATTAGGGTCTCCGCCTCACTACTAGCCCCCTCGGCTGCGTGTGGGTCAGGAGACAGACCTGTCTCTAGACCGGCTACCGAGCCACTCTCCTCGCCACTACTTCTTCGCCTGGCTGCTGAAGAGGCGGATGTCTCCCCCCGTTCCTGACCGCCCTCTGTTTGCTCTTCCTCACTGTACAGTGGGGCTGAGCCCACAGCATGCGATACTTCGCTTGGTGAGGGAACACCAAAGGACAGGGGCAGGTAGAGGACACGTGATTTCAGTGGGCTTGGTCCCGGGCCATGCCAACTAACGGTTGTGTCTGACGTACCCACCGACCGTTGGCTGTAGGTGTCAGAGGTGACCTGGGAAGAGGAAGACGACCGAGCCAACCAATCAATGACGGCAGGGTTGTCGGTGGAGACACGACCGCTGGATGACACCAGGAGCACTGGCCTCTGGCTGCGAATAGTGCTGCCTCGACCCCTTCCTCTGCTGCCACGTCTGCTCGCTCCTAAAACATTGCCTCCTCTGCCACTCCTCTGCATGTTGTCTGACATACTCTTTAATTAAACGATTATGTGTCCCTGAGTAACAATTATGTGTCTGTCCCTGAGTAACAATTATGTGTCCCTGAGTAACGTTTCTGTGGCCCTAAGTAACAGTTCTGTGGCCCTCAGTAACAATTATGTGTCCCTCAGTAACAATTCTGTGTCTGTCCCTGAGTAACAATTCTGTGTCCCTGAGTAACAATTATGTGTCCCTCAGTAACAATTCTGTGTCCCTCAGTAACAATTATGTGTCCCTGAGTAACAATTATTTGTCCCTGAGTAACAATTCGGTGTCCCTCAGTAACAATTCTGTGTCCCTCAGTAACAATTATGTGTCCCTGAGTAACAATTATGTGTCTGTCCCTGAGTAACAATTCTGTGTCCCTGAGTAACAATTTGGTGTCCCTGAGTAACAATTCTGTGTCCCTCAGTAACAATTATGTGTCCCTGAGTTACAATTATGTGTCCCTCAGTAACAACTCTGTGTCCCTCAGTAACAATTCTGTGTCCCTGAGTAACAATTCTGTGTCTGTCCCTGAGTAACAATTCTGTGTCCCTAAGTAACGTTTATGTGGCCCTAAGTAACGGTTCTGTGGCCCTCAGTAACAAATCTGTGTCCCTCAGTAACAATTATGTGTCTGTCCCTGAGTAACAATTTTGTGTCCCTAAGTAACGTTTCTGTTTCCCTAAGTAACTTTTCTGTGGCCCTAAGTAACGATTCTGTGGCCCTAAGTAACGATTCTGTGGCCCTAAGTAACGTTTCTGTAGCCCTAAGTAACGTTTCTGTGGCCCTAAGTAACGTTTCTGTGGCCCTCAGTAACAGTTCTGTGGCCCTCAGTAACAATTCTGTGTCCCTCAGTAACAATTCTGTGTCTGTCCCTGAGTAACAATTCTGTGGCCCTAAGTAACGTTTCTGTGGCCCTCAGTAACAATTATGTATCCCTCAGTAACAATTCTGTGTCCCTCAGTAACAATTCTGTGTCTGTCCCTAAGTAACAATTCTGTGGCCCTAAGTAACGTTTCTGTGGCCCTAAGTAACGTTTCTGTGGACCTCAGTAACAATTCTGTATCCCTCAGTAACAATTCTGTGTCTGTCCCTGAGTAACAATTCTGTGTCCCTAAGTAACAATTCTGTGGCCCTAAGTAAAGTTTCTGTGGCCCTAAGTAACGTTTCTGTGGCCCTAAGTAACGATTCTGTGGCCCTAAGTAACGTTTCTGTGGCCCTAAGTAATGTTTCTGTGGCCCTCAGTAACAAATCTGTGTCCCTCAGTAACAATTCTGTGTCTGTCCCTAAGTAACAATTCTGTGGCCCTAAGTAACGTTTCTGTGGCCCTAAGTAACGGTTCTGTGGCCCTAAGTAACGATTATGTGGCCCTAAGTAACGTTTATGTGGCCCTAAGTAACATTTATGTGGCCCTCAGTAACAAATCTGTGTCCCTCAGTAACAATTCTGTGTCTGTCCCTAAGTAACAATTCTGTGGCCCTAAGTAACGTTTCTGTGGCCCTAAGTAATGGTTCTGTGGCCCTCAGTAACAATTCTGTGTCCCTCAATAACAATTCTGTGTCTGTCCCTAAGTAACAATTCTGTGGCCCTAAGTAACGTTTCTGTGGCCCTAAGTAACGTTTCTGTGGCCCTAAGTAACGATTCTGTGGCCCTCAGTAACAATTCTGTATCCCTCAGTAACAATTCTGTGTCTGTCCCTGAGTAACAATTCTGTGTCCCTAAGTAACGTTTCTGTGGCCCTAACTAACGATTCTGTGGCCCTAAGTAACGTTTATGTGTCCCTAAGTAACGTTTCTGTGGCCCTCAGTAACAAATCTGTGTCCCTCAGTAACAATTCTGTGTCTGTCCCTAACTAACAATTCTGTGGCCCTAAGTAACGTTTCTGTGGCCCTAAGTAACGTTTCTGTGGCCCTCAGTAACAATTCTGTATCCCTCAGTAACAATTCTGTGTCTGTCCCTGAGTAACAATTATGTGTCCCTAAGTAACAATTCTGTGGCCCTAAGTAAAGTTTCTATGGCCCTAAGTAACGTTTCTGTGGCCCTAAGTAACGATTCTGTGGCCCTAAGTAACGTTTCTGTTGCCCTAAGTAACGTTTCTGTGGCCCTCAGTAACAAATCTGTGTCCCTCAGTAATAATTCTGTGTCTGTCCCTGAGTAACAATTCTGTGGCCCTAAGTAACGTTTCTGTGGCCCTAAGTAACGTTTCTGTGGCCCTAAGTAACGATTCTGTGGCCCTAAGTAACGTTTCTGTGGCCCTCAGTAACAAATCTGTGTCCCTCAGTAACAATTCTGTGTCTGTCCCTAAGTAACAATTCTGTGGCCCTAAGTAACGTTTCTGTGGCCCTAAGTAACGGTTCTGTTTTCCCTAAGTAATGATTCTGTGGCCCTAAGTAACGTTTATGTGGCCCTAAGTAACGTTTCTGTGGCCCTCAGTAACAAATCTGTGTCCCTCAGTAACAATTCTGTGTCTGTCCCTAAGTAACAATTCTGTGGCCCTAAGTAACGTTTCTGTGGCCCTAAGTAACGGTTCTGTGGCCCTCAGTAACAATTCTGTGTCCCTCAATAACAATTATGTGTCTGTCCCTAAGTAACAATTCTGTGGCCCTAAGTAACGTTTCTGTGGCCCTAAGTAACGTTTCTGTGGCCCTAAGTAACGATTCTGTGGCCCTCAGTAACAATTCTGTATCCCTCAGTAACAATTCTGTGTCTGTCCCTGAGTAACGATTCTGTGGCCCTAAGTAACGGTTCTGTGGCCCTCAGTAACAAATCTGTATCCCTCAGTAACAATTCTGTGTCTGTCCCTAAGTAACAATTCTGTGGCCCTAAGTAACGTTTCTGTGGCCCTAAGTAACGGTTCTGTGGCCCTAAGTAATGATTCTGTGGCCCTAAGTAACGTTTCTGTGGCCCTAAGTAACGTTTCTGTGGCCCTAAGTAACGTTTCTGTGGCCCTCAGAAACAAATCTGTGTCTGTCCCTAAGTAACAATTCTGTGGCCCTAAGTAACGTTTCTGTGGCCCTAAGTAACGGTTCTGTGGCCCTCAGTAACAATTCTGTGATCCTCAATAACAATTCTGTGTCTGTCCCTAAGTAACAATTCTGTGGCCCTAAGTAACGTTTCTGTGGCCCTAAGTAACGTTTCTGTTGCCCTAAGTAACGATTCTGTGGCCCTCAGTAACAATTCTGTATCCCTCAGTAACAATTCTGTGTCTGTCCCTGAGTAACAATTCTGTGTCCCTAAGTAACGTTTCTGTGGCCCTAACTAACGATTCTGTGGCCCTAAGTAACGGTTCTGTTGCCCTCAGTAACAAATCTGTATCCCTCAGTAACAATTCTGTGTCTGTCCCTAAGTAACAATTCTGTGGCCCTAAGTAACGTTTCTGTGGCCCTAAGTAACGGTTCTGTGGCCCTAAGTAATGATTCTGTGGCCCTAAGTAACGTTTCTGTGGCCCTAAGTAACGTTTCTGTGGCCCTCAGAAACAAATCTGTGTCTGTCCCTAAGTAACAATTCTGTGGCCCTAAGTAACGTTTCTGTGGCCCTAAGTAACGGTTCTGTGGCCCTCAGTAACAATTCTGTGTCCCTCAATAACAATTCTGTGTCTGTCCCTAAGTAACAATTCTGTGGCCCTAAGTAACGTTTCTGTGGCCCTAACTAACTATTCTGTGGCCCTAAGTAACGTTTCTGTGGCCCTAAGTAACGGTTCTGTGGCCCTCAGTAACAATTCTGTGTCCCTCAGTAACAATTCTGTGTCTGTCCCTAATTAACAATTCTGTGGCCCTAAGTAACGATTCTGTGGCCCTCAGTAACAAATCTGTGTCCCTCAGTAACAATTCTGTGTCTGTCCCTAAGTAACAATTCTGTGGCCCTAAGTAACGTTTCTGTGGCCCTAAGTAACGGTTCTGTGGCCCTCAGTAACAATTCTGTGTAACTCAATAACAATTATGTGTCTGTCCCTGAATAACAATTCTGTGGCCCTAAGTAACGTTTCTGTGGCCCTAAGTAACGATTCTGTGGCCCTCAGTAACAATTCTGTATCCCTCAGTAACAATTCTGTCTGTCCCTGAGTAACAATTCTGTGTCCCTAAGTAATGTTTCTGTGGCCCTAAGTAACGTTTCTGTGGCCCTAAGTAACGATTCTGTGGCCCTAAGTAACGTTTCTGTGGCCCTAAGTAACGTTTCTGTGGCCCTCAGTAACAATTCTGTGTCCCTCAATAACAATTCTGTGTCTGTCCCTAAGTAACAATTCTGTGGCCCTAAGTAACGTTTCTGTGGCCCTAAGTAACGATTCTGTGGCCCTAAGTAACAAATCTGTGTCCCTCACTAACAATTCTGTGTCTGTCCCTAAGTAACAATTCTGTGGCCCTAAGTAACGATTCTGTGGCCCTCAGTAACAAATCTGTGTCCCTCAGTAACAATTCTGTGTCTGTCCCTAAGTAACAATTCTGTGGCCCTAAGTAACGTTTCTGTGGCCCTAAGTAACGATTCTGTGGCCCTCAGTAACAATTCTGTCTGTCCCTCAGTAACAATTCTGTGTCTGTCCCTAAGTAACGTTTTTGTGGCCCTAACTAACGATTCTGTGGCCCTATGTAACGTTTCTATGGCCCTAAGTAACGATTCTGTGGCCCTATGTAACGTTTCTATGGCCCTAAGTAACGATTCTGTGGCCCTAACTAACGTTTCTGTGTCCCTAAGTAACGTTTCTCTGTCCCTAACTCTCTCCCTGAATACAGCCAGGTCTACCTCTGTTGAATGACTGGAGGCAAATGGAGAATTCTAAAATGGCCGCCATTTATAGCTCGACCATTACACTCGGCCTTTTGGCTAAGATCAAGTGTAGTATCTGTTCTTATCAGTGTCCAGTGGGGGTGCTCCCGACCATTCTAGTTTACGGGGATGGTTGTTGTATAGTACCCTCACTGGTATGATGGGGGTCCGGAAGGCTAGTACCGGAGGGACAGAAACCAGGGAGCGCCATGATTCGTTCTGGGGCCTTGGGAGTAATTCCTCTGGGGAGACCGGAAAGACCCAGTACCTCCTTATCTGAACATGCTACCTTGGTCTGGCCTGGGGCTGAGGAGGCAAAAAGTCCGCAAACTCAGTGCCCCCTGAGGAGACGCGCTCAGGGGTGTCACTAGTAACACTTGGGTGTGGGACCCCACGGTGTGAAAATGACACATGGTCACTGTTTTTACACTCTTTTTTGCACAGCGCCCTAAGGACCAGGCCTTTTGGCTAAGTTCAGGGCAATTTTTGCTACAGGCCTCAGGGCCTGGTCTGTGCACATTTCGGCACGGTACCATTTTTATTATTTTTTTACTTTATCTTCTACTTTATTTATTATGCACTCCCACGTTTGTCACTTTTTCTTTGCCTTATGTGTGTGTTTCACGGATGGAGGGTGTGGGTCCTCGGGCCTACCCTGAAGTCTAGGGGGAGTATGTGTGGCCATACGGTTCCTTCCTCCCCTGATCCCTAGAGGGCTCTTCTTCGGGAGAGCCCCCTTGCCTAGTACTGAATGTCCGGCTTCGGCTTGGCATAGGGAACGGTGGTCCACCCGGCCTTTTGGTCAGGAGGACCAAGTGGGAACCTAGTCCCCGTCAGGAGCTTCGTGCCCCGGGGGATCAGGGACAGCGGTCCAAGCCCCTTTCGGGGTAGTACACAGCACACCCCTAAGTGCATGTTTTTCGTGTGGTGTTTTGCACTTGCACTTTTTTGCAGACACTTACGGGTTTTTTCGATATAGTTGCACGTTTGCGGACTTAAAAAAAAAAAAAATTACACTGTGCTGGCTGGCTGGCTGCTGATTGGCTAATACGATCACATGTCATGAATGAATAACTCTTTATGGTCATATTCTGGTGACAACTCAACATTTGGCAATATTCCTTTACTTTCCCTCTACCTGATAACACTAAACAGGACAAAGACCGAAGATGGAGCGCAGAGAGCAGAAAAAACGCTGCAATCCTCATTGTCCAACATGGGAAACCTTTATTGTTTGTTATTTGTTTTGCTTTTTGTTCGCTTCTCGGCCTTTTGGCTAAGATCAAGTGTAGTATCTGTTCTTATCAGTGTCCAGTGGGGGTGCTCCCGACCATTCTAGCTTTGCGGGGATGGTTGTTGTATAGTACCCTCACTGGTATGATGGGGGTCCGGAAGGCTAGTACCGGAGGGACAGAAACCGGGGAGCGCCACGAGTTAAGCTGGGGCCCCGGGAGTAATTCCTCTGAGAAGACTGGAAAGACCCAGTACCTCCTGATTTGGACGGATCTACCTTGGTCTGGCCTGGGGCTGGGGACGCAAAAAGTCCGCAAACTCAGTGCCCCCTGAGTAGTCGCCTCAGGGGTGTCACTAGTAACACTTGGGTGTGGGACCCCACGGTGTGAAGATGACACATGGCCACTGTTTTTCACCTCTTTTTGCACAGCGCCCTAAGGACCAGGTCTTTTGGCTAAGTCCAGGGCAATTTTTGCTACGGGCCTCAGGGCCTGGTCTGTGCACATTTCGGCACGGTACCATTTTTTTATTTTATTTACTTTACTTTATTTATTTATTTATTATGCACTCCCACGTTTGTCACTTTTTTCTTTGCCTTATGTGTGTGTTTTTCACAGATGGAGGGTGTGGGTCCTCGGGCCTACCCTGAAGTCTAGGGGGAGGATGTGTGGCCATACGGTTCCTTCCTCCCCTGATCCCTAGAGGACTCTTCTTCGGGAGAGTCCCCTTGCCTAGTACTGAATGTCCGGCTTCGGCTGGGCATAGGGAACGGTGGTCCACCAGGCCTTTTGGCCAGGAGGACCAAGTGGGAACCTTGTCCCCGTCAGGAGCTTCGTGCCCCGGGGGATCAGGGTAAGCGGTCCAAGCCCCTTTAGGGGTAAGACATAGCACACCCCTAAGTGCACTTTTTGTGTGGTGTATTTGCACTTGCACTTTTTTGTGAAACACTTACGGGTTTTTCGTTATAGTTGCACGTTTGCGGACTTAAAAAAAAAAAATTACACTGTGCTGGCTGGCTGCTGATTGGCTAATGCGATCACATGTCATTAAGGAATGCATTATGGGTCAGTGCGCCTTGTCTGCGCGCCTTTCCAGACATCCCCGCTCCGTCACCGCACATGTCGCTGCCATTTTAGGAAAAATATTCGAAACGTATTCCACTTCGCCTACTTCGATTCGCTCATCTCTACTCATAACAGTAAACAGGGAAAACGAGAAGGTGAATCTATCTAATGGGGCACAGGGAGCAGGAAAAAACTGTTTACCCTTCCTCCTCTTTATCCAAAACAGATTCTTATGAAGTGTTCTTGCATGGCAGACCACTTCCTGTTATCTCACATATATATTCTTATTATTATAGCCAAATTTACCACCCTAACTCCTCCCACAGTTTTTACACTACATAGACAACTAATACATTGAAACGTGCGGATTGTTCCCGATTGGTGTGCTATTACTTTGTGGAACGTTTCTCTGAATTGTTCATGAAATATCAGTGTTTTTGTGGTGAAATTGGTCCCATAGGAATGAATGGCGGAATGTTCAAAACTAGAGTGGGAGCTGACAAAAGCTCGAGTGTGAGCTGAACAATCAGGACATGATTTCTAAACTGCCATCACTCCCTCATTTTTAAGCCCACCTACACAAATTGTATATCAAAACATTCAGCTAACCCTGCTGCCACTAAAAATGTCCACAGCTAAGCCATAGTTCTGATAGTTTTCACAATAAGACCATTTGTTTGCAACTGACGCCGCCCATTAACATTCATTGAAACTCCACTCTAGCCACCTCAATTTTGAAGGGCAAATTCTAAACTGTGCCTTCATTTTTAATATTTCAGATACATACTATGCATCAAAATGTAGGTCTGGGTCTTGTGATTCTAACAATATAATATTTTTCAGTGTCGGATTTATAATTTTTAAACTACAACCATTTGAAGATGGCAACCGCCATTAAAGTAAGCAAGTTGGAGAGGTTTGTTTTTAACCGCTCTTCTCTGCCCTTGCTGTAGAGTGAGTTGCCATAGGAACCCAGGGGTCAGGAATGGACTTGCCAATAATGGTGGGACTCACCTGCCTTGTGGGCTGCAGTACCAGGGCTGGCCAGCGGGTGCTCTCAGCAATCAGAGACTCACCCCTGCAATCAGCCAAACACCTGAAGCTGATTGCAGGGGTTATATTTAAGGAATGGCCAGACTCACAGTCAGGGCCTTGGTGTGTGTTTTTCCATGGGCCCCTGTACCCTGTATCCTGTATTCCTGCTCCTTTCTGACTTGTTGCCGACCCTGCCTGATCCTGACCTCTGCTGACTTCTCCTGCTTGATCCCTGGCTTGTGACCCTGACCATTCTCTGCCCGACCCTCTGTACCGGGCTGCCTGTGAGTTACTGAACCCAGCTTGTGACCCCGACCACTCTCCCGCCTGTTCCTGGTACTCCGTTTGCTACTGACCCGGCCTGCCTGACTACTCTTTATATTGTATGTATTGTTATCGGTGGGTGGTTTGGTTTGTTTGCACTGTGTTTATGTTTAGTTTTGCACTGCGTTTTGCATTGTTAGTCTTAATAAATTATATTGTTTATACCATATCTGAAGCCTGCGTTTCCCTGTGTCAGTCCACACACCTCTGGTCATACCTGGAGCCCTGACACCAGGTGTGTGAGCAGGCAGCAGAGTGACAAAAGCTAGAGTGTAAGCTGTAGACTATTGGTGGAGGCAAGAACACTTCACACAATTTCCCCAGAAATTGTAGCTTTTCTAGTTACAATTATTTTTATTATTATACAGGAATTATATAGCGCTGAGAGCGTTGCAGGACAGCTGACATATTCATCAAAGGGGTGACGTCTCCCAGGTGATGTATTTAACTCTTTTTGGTCATATTCTGGTGACAACTCAACATTCGGCAATATTCCTTTACTTTCCCTCTACCTGATAACACTAAACAGGACAAAGACCGAAGATGGAGCGCAGAGAGCAGAAAAAACGCTGCAATCCTCTTTTTTTCCGAAATAGAAAAGGTTATTTTTGTATGTTTTTGTTTGTTTTGTGTGTGTTTTTTCTGTACTTCACATAATTTGAACACTTTCATTTTCGCCGAGAAAAAGAACAAAACAGTATTTTAGGTATGTTTGGGGGTGGGAGGTGTGTGTGTGTGTGTGTGTGTGTGTGGGGGGGGGGTACATGTCTTCCCTGTGACTTCTAGGGCCCTAGGCCATGGCTTATCTGGGGAGGTGATTGTATCCGGAGTAGAATCATTGTAACAAGTGAACAAAGAAAAGAAGTGTCAGGGTCAGTAGACACCGCTCATTCCCCTCCAAATAGCCGACATTTCCTCTCCACATTCCCCACATGATAGACAAGAATGGGATTTGCAGCAAACTTCCTATTCCTGAAATGATCTCTCAGGGAATCCAAATGTGATGGATTGACTTCCATCACTGAAAGCATCAAATCCTATTGTAGATCCGAGGATTCCGAGCAAACCTCCCCCCTGAGCAGTCTATGGAGCTGTGGAGTGAAATGCGGCAATCAAGTCATTGGCAGGATTTGGCTCTCAATGTCCATTTGTGATGATGATCCAATAATGACACCTAGGCCATGACACGTGACACCCTGTAATGGGCGGAGCCCTTTGTATCTGTCCCAATGTCTGCCATGACATGACACAAGGATCTCCTGTGATCGGCCGATGTTTTTGTTCCCGGCTCCTTGTAGTCAGCTAGAGATGAGCCGAGTTGTGTATTAGAGGGAAATGTTTGGCGATCTCCCCTCTTCCCTCGTGTAATGTGAAGCGGATTGTAGTGGGGGATGGGAGCAGATTGTTTTGTGGGTAGAATGTGTCCCCCCAAGCAGGTAGAAGGCAGAATGGGCCCCCCACTCCGGAGGATGGCTGTGTTTGCAGCCTCTGTGTTCAGCCTCGTGAGCAGCTCCTGACAGCTGGAAGAGACCCCCGATAAGTGACAGTCCAGGGAGCAGATCGGCTCCCCGGTGCACATCGGACATCGTTCTATTTCGAAATAAAATCGGTTTTCTCTCTGCCCGGGAAACACAACGAGAGAGAGAAGATTCCCCGACTGTGGAGAGACATCCAGGGGGCGTGTCTGATATGTAACCAATAGCAGCTCAGAGTCGAGTTGTGTGTCAACCAATCGCAGTGTTAGAAGGTCTGTATATAAGGCGGAGCGCCGTGTGATTTGTAATGATCTATTGTGGAAACATTTCCCGAGTCATGACGGAGACTGAGAGCGCCCCAGCCGCCGCTCCTCCAGCGGAGGCCGCCGCCAAGAAGAAGCCGGCTAAGAGGGCGTCAGCCGGAGGAGCCAAGAAAGGTATCAAGAAGGCGTCCGGTCCCGGCGTGTCCGAGCTCCTCGTCCAAGCCGTGTCCGCTTCCAAGGAGCGCAGCGGGGTGTCCCTGGCAGCCCTGAAGAAGGTCCTGTCCGCCGGAGGGTACGATGTGGACAAGAACAAGAACCGCCTGAAGATCGCCCTCAAGGCGCTGGTGACTAAGGGGAGCCTCGTCCAGGTCAAAGGTCATGGGGCCTCCGGATCGTTCAAGATCAACAAGAAGCAGCCCGACGGCGCCAAGGCGAAGCCCAAGAAACCGGCCGCCGCCAAGAAGAGCAACAAGAAGCCATCGGCTGCGGCCAAGCCCAAGAAACCGGCCGCCAAGTCCCCCAAGAAGAAGGCGGCCGGCAAAACAACCTCCGCAGCCAAGAGCCCCAAGAAGAAGCCGGCCGCCAAGAGACCAGCAAAGGCTGCAGCCAAGAAGGTGACCAAGAGCCCCAAGAAGAGCAAAGCTGCAGCCAAGCCGAAAAAAGGCGCCAAGAGTCCCGCTAAGGCCAAGCCGGCAGCTAAGAAGGCGGCTAAGCCCAAGAAGGCCGCTCCGAAGAAGAAATAATGGGCGGCGACCTCCTTCATCTCCACCCCCCAAAGGCTCTTCTCAGAGCCCCCCACCTCCTCCCAACAGAGCTCTCCATACACACACCGACCACGAGCCGCATTCTCCATCCTCCTCACATTGTACACTTGTCCCTTATAGGTCATCCAATGATTCCTCCGATCCTACGAATGATTACTGGTTGGCCAAAGGAGAGATCCCTCCCGATACATTTCACAGGCCCGACCCCCCTCCACACACACCGACATCGATCATATGCGGATTGGAGATCTGTCATTCGAGGAGTTTCCAGATTCTCCAGAATGATGAATTGTATTTTCCATAGAAAACCAGCCGGGGCGGCACACGGAGAGCAGAAGGAAGAATCCTCCCGGTGTGTCCGCGTGTGCCGCCCCGGCAGAGCGATGTGATCTGTGATGACCCCGATGTAGTATCGGAGGAGGTAATAGAGGACATGACTGACCCACCATAGTGACATCTCCGTGTGGAAGGTTCTAGAAGTGAAGGAAATCCAATGTAAGAGGAATGCCGGGGGGGCGCTGAGAGGAGTGAGTGCCGAGAATTCCCCCAACACGTCAATGCCCCCCCCCTCAGTTTATGGCCCCATGTAACTTACCCCCTCCTACATGTTAGTGTCCTCCCTTTGTCAGTAACCCCCCCATGTCATTGGCGCCCCACGTAAGTACCACCCCCCCAAATGTTAGTGTACTCCCCATGTTACCCCCCCCGTAACTGTCCTCTCTCCGATCCATGATGCTCCCCAATACGAATGTTCGATCCATCTTGCGGGAGCGTCGTCGGCGGCTAGTGATCCGCGGGATCAGCTTTAGCGGTGCCGCCTAAGAGGTTACTGTGTCAGCTCCGCTAGATGTGATCGGCTTCTGATGCCTAAAACGTGACAGTTGCTTCAGGGAGACAGACGTTGCCGCTACACCGGGTGTACATAGGGCAGTGTACGGAGCTCTCTATGGAAGCAGTGCTGGCCCTGACAAGGACCTTTGTATTCGGGGAGTAGAGGGAGATAGCGGCTTAGGGGCTCAGTACTCCTGGGATTGCTGAGAGCTCTTCTTCCCGGACGATTTCCCGGAGGAGGCGGATGGCGCGGAGCTCTTCTTGGGCAGCAGCACGGCCTGGATGTTGGGCAGGACTCCTCCCTGGGCGATGGTGACGCCGCCCAGCAGCTTGTTGAGCTCCTCGTCGTTGCGGACAGCCAGCTGGAGGTGTCGGGGGATGATGCGGGTCTTCTTGTTGTCTCGGGCGGCGTTGCCGGCCAGCTCCAGGATCTCAGCCGTCAGATACTCCAGGACGGCGGCCAGATAGACGGGAGCTCCGGCCCCGACCCGCTCGGCATAGTTGCCCTTCCGGAGCAAACGGTGAACACGACCGACGGGGAACTGCAGACCGGCCCGGGACGATCGGGTCTTGGCCTTAGCCCGAGTCTTGCCTCCTTGTTTGCCGCGGCCAGACATGATGGGATGACTAACGAATCACACACAGATAGGTCCCAGCAGCCGCTTCCTCTCCTTTATACACTCCATGCTCTGACGTCACACGCTGCGATTGGTTAGAATTCAGCTAATAGCGGCCAGCCTTGTTTCTACACCAATCTGTACTCGAGGAAAGGAAACATGACGTCACTCTCCGCCACATGACTAAGTTCTCCAATAGAATTGTGAGGATAGATGAGGCTCCTTTGCATAGGCCGCCTATAAAAGCAGCACATGAGGGCGGCTCCAGCACACTTTCCTTGCAGCCAGCCAAGCAGTGGTGAACCCTGATCATGCCTGAACCAGCCAAGTCTGCGCCGGCGGCCAAGAAGGGCTCCAAGAAAGCCGTGACTAAGACCCAGAAGAAGGACGGCAAGAAGCGGAGGAAGACTAGGAAGGAGAGTTATGCCATCTACGTGTACAAGGTGCTCAAGCAGGTCCACCCCGACACCGGCATCTCGTCCAAGGCCATGAGCATCATGAACTCCTTCGTCAATGACATCTTCGAGCGCATCGCCGGCGAAGCTTCCCGCCTGGCTCATTACAACAAGCGCTCCACCATCACCTCCCGGGAGATCCAGACCGCCGTCCGCCTCCTCCTGCCCGGAGAGCTGGCCAAGCACGCCGTCTCCGAGGGCACCAAGGCCGTCACCAAGTACACCAGCGCCAAGTAATCCCCCCGCCCCCCGGGGCCCCATCATCCCAACAAGGACACAAAGGCTCTTCTAAGAGCCGCCCACCATTCCAATCACTGAGCTGTCATCACATTGTATTGCCGCTAGAGGTCCCCCACACGTCACACTTACACTGGACATTCGTCATTCTGTAGTACAAGGGCCTCCCTCATTGGATACACATTGGAGGGGCACCTGGTTTGGGGGAATCTACAGGAATGTTGTAGAATGTATGGCCGGCCTTCCATGGGTCATGACATCGGTCATTGTTGTACAATCTGATTGGAAGGTGTAAATCTGAAGATGTATTCTAGGTACAAGAAATCCATCCGAGTCCCACATTCCCCTTATTCTGGAATTTCTGATGTTTTCCCTCTTGGAGATGTAAAGGTTCTCATTTGTACATTAAATATTGTCTGCTAGTGGGAGCCGGAAAATAAACCGCCCGATCGCATTGTATATCTTCCCCGATACAGAAGTCAGTATTTCCCATCCTATGGAGGGCGATCCTATAGTATCCAGGAATATAGATCTATGGGGGTCATGGGGGGGACAGGTTCGCTTTGTGTTTGATGACATCTGTAGGACTATGCACAGAGCAGGCTCATGTCTGGAGACGTGTATACAGGGGGAGGGGGGACATTGTCAGTATACAGGGGGATGCTGCTGGGGGACATTGTCAGTATACAGGGGGATGCTGCTGGGGGGTGGGGGACATTGTCAGTATACAGGGGGATGGGGGACATTGTCAGTATACAGGGGGATGCTGCTCGGAGATGGGGGACATTGTCAGTATACAGGGGGATGCTGCTGGGGGATGGGGGACATTGTCAGGATGGGGACTTCTGGACACACTTGGACTAGTTTAGGGCTCATCTGCTTCCAGTTATTACTGACACACATCCGGTCATTTTGTCTCCTTTTGTCATACATTCCTGGGAGTCTAACTATGGGACATATATACACCATCATCCACCCAACTTACATCGTAGGAAGACACGACTCAGACCATCAGATGGGCAAACATTGGCTCTTGTTTTATATCATTGTCGGATTTTGTATTATGAGAGTTTTCAGTGATTAAATAAAATAAATCGATCTTCCCAGATAAAACAGTAAATGGATGCGGTCGGTTCTCCGTATCGGATTTGGCGGTAAGAGGGCGGATTGTCTGTGACGTCACATAGAATTCCGGCGGGAGATTTGAATGAAGCAATTAGAAAGTTGATCCAATGACAGCTATAGACGTTTCCTTCAGATAGTAAAACATCATTTTTTTTTCTACGTGGAGTGTGAAGGAGGTGATGAGATCTGTTCCCTCAGTCGGGAGGATCGTTGTTCGGTATATATTGAACGATCTCTGATCTTCAGGAGAAACTCATCACAACTAAAGGAAGGCGGATAAGATCCGTCCCTGGAATAAGATGTCATTCCCCCAGAGTCTCACACTGAAAGTATTTTCTATGAATGTATAATATATTATTAAACAATATACCACTTTATCATCTAAATTATAACAACAAATACAAAACATTTAGTTATTATAGATTGTGTAACAACATAACTTGAGGATGATCGACTTGGTGGAGGAGCCACGCCATACACCTACAATGGTCTGTTACTGCTTTCCTCCTTTTTCCTATCTCCTGATTTTCCTCCCTGAGACGGAATCGGTTGATAAAGAGGAGGTTTATAGAATTGTGTATGGAGATGTGGGTGGCTCTGAGAAGATCCGTTGTGGTAGGTAATAGAAGTGAATTGTGATCGAACGTTGGAACCTAATAAATGTTCAATGGCGAACTTCATGCTCAATGCAAATCTATGGGACTCACTTGTAAATTCTTATTTTGAAGACTTATATTCAAGTTTTTGTCCATAAAAGGGTATGGGGACTCGGGTATTGCACTGAGGGACAAGAATCAGTGAAAACATTTTTTTCCCACTACAGTTTTTAAAGGGGCAGTCATTTTTCATTGTAATTCCATTAAATACCATGCCTGGGGGGTCCCTTTGAACTATCTGCAAAGCTACACATCTGTGCAATGTATAGAATCTGCTGAAGAAGGACTGACATTTTTTTTTAATTACATTTTTATTAAATAAGTACATAAATAAAAACATGTCCCCCTCCCCCATTCTTACCAGATCCTTAAGGCCTGGTAGGACCTTTAAGGGGAATCCCACCCCTCAAACAATGGGTGAAAAAAGTGTGGGGTCCCCCCTAAATTCCTACCAGTCCCTTGATCCGAGCACAGGCCTGGCAGGACTAGGAAGGAAGGGAAAAGGACCTTCCCCAAAACACTGGTCCAGTGGATGTGGGGGTCTGTGGGCAGGGGAGCTTGTTATCAGAGTACTAATTTAAATTAATGGTTAGCACTTCCTCCTGGCAGTACTAGGGTCTTGGTTCGAATCCCAGCCATGTCACCTCCTGCCTGGAGTTTGCATGTTCTCCCTGTGCCTGCGTGGGTTTCCTCTGGGTACTCCAGTTTCCTCCCACACTCCAAAGACATGCTGGAAGGTTAATTGGATCCTGTCTAAATTGGCCCTTGTATATAAATGTGAGTTAGGGACCTTAGATTGTACACCCCTTGAGGGTTAGGAAATGGTGTGAATGTACAATATATAGATATAGATATGTAAAGCGCTGCGTAAATTGACGGCGCTATATAAGTACCTGAAATAAATAATAAATAAATAAATAAGGGGGCACCCTGATCACTTGTGAATGAGTAAGGGGTTCTTGCACACCTACTCATTCATTAAAGCAGTGTTTCTCAACTCAAATGAATGTTTCTGTGTAATCTCCGAGGAAGAAATAGAAAACCATTGAGAAGAATGAAGAGATTTCTCTCCTGGAGATGGATTTCTATTGTCATGAAGGGATCTGAAAAGGGCGGAACGTGGAGAAAGCTTCCAAATTAATCCAATTGTATTGTGTGTAAAGAATGGGTGTGACTCCGCCTCTTCCCAGGAAGGTTCCCATCAGGTCCGCTCAGGCTGTATAAAAGGAAGGCGGGCTCAGCCCAGAGCTCAGTCGGTGTTTGCAGCAGAGAAGACTCGTCATGTCTGGTCGCGGTAAAGGAGGGAAGGGTCTGGGGAAAGGCGGCGCCAAGCGCCACAGGAAGGTGCTCCGGGACAACATCCAGGGCATCACCAAACCCGCCATCCGACGTTTGGCCCGCAGAGGGGGTGTCAAGCGCATCTCCGGCCTCATCTATGAGGAGACCCGCGGAGTGCTGAAAGTCTTCCTGGAGAATGTCATCCGCGATGCCGTCACCTACACCGAGCACGCCAAGAGGAAGACCGTCACCGCCATGGATGTCGTCTATGCTCTCAAACGGCAGGGACGCACTCTCTACGGATTCGGAGGATAAATCCTCATAACCGCCCCTCCCTTCATCGTCACAAAGGCCCTTTTCAGGGCCGCCCACCTTCTCATACAAAGGGCTATTGATTGATATTTTCCAGGGTTCTATCTGCTCCTTGGGGTAGGATTGCCGATCATTCCAGTATGGGGGGGGGGTGATGGAACCCGCTAACCGAATATAACTTATTTAGAAGCTTTGTTACAAAGAGGAAACCGATTTGGTTCTTCAGACATGTCGTCTTTTCTCGATTCATTGTACATATGTATCTGGCAGTGTCATGACATCTGTAACACATACAAGTCTACAATATATCGTTTTTACAGATATGATCTAGAAATGTACAATTTCTTATAGAAATGTTTTACGTGATTCAGTAATCAGAATCTATTAGTGGATATTGCTGACTCATCGATAAATCTGCGTTGAATGAAAGGCGTTGTCTCCATCATCCAGTAATGCTTTTCTTGCGAGGAAAAAAAAAAAGTATTCGGCGATATTTATAGTGCAGGAAGTTCAACAAATTCAATAAACTGAGAACTTCATCTTGTCGGATTTTTTGTACAAAAAAACATTTCATATGAACATTTGCAATGCTCTTATGATTTGTCTAATTGCAGAGCCTGGAAGGATTGATCGATCGATTTTCCGTATCGGATTCTGAGGTAAAGAGGGCGGATTGTCTAACGTTCCATAGACCTCCGGCGGGAAATTGGAATTTGTGAAGCAATGACAGTTGTAGGCTTTTTTTCATTCATATAAAACACCCAAATAAATAGTTTGGGAGGAAATGATCTGATCAGGAAGATTTTTGATAAATCATTCTATTAGTTTTATTCCGCCCAAAACGTTAATCCTTCAGCTCTATAAAAAAAAAAATAAACTGCCTACCGATGTTTATAATCATCATTGCTCAGCCCTAAAACAGAAAGATAAGAAACATTGTTTAATTTTGTATCTTTCTGTTTATCCATCTACAGATCAAAGGGATGAACTTCAATCTGCAGTTGGAGTCAGTTAAAAGCAATCTGTCAAATATGTAATTTTTAATGTACTGTTCCTCTGTTTAACTCATTAACTTCGTTTACTGTAATCGGTCCTAGTTAACTCCTTTTTATCTTTATTGATCTTCCTGATTTTTTTTCTATTTTATTAATGATTGCATTAAAAATTATATATTTTTTTAGTTTGCTTTATTTTCACTCCTTTAATCACTTCTCATCCTCCCGCCTGCCTTGTACAGCAATGTACCGGTATGCCGATGTGACTGTACCAACACAAGGGGACGCTGTGCGATCCCGGTAATCAGATCCCGGTGATCATGTGATCACAATGTTAGCAAAGCTTTTATGACTCAGTTTTAAAACCGTTTATTGATATTAATTATTTATTTGTGCTCTGTATCCCAAAAGCGTTGGAGTTGCCGCCATCCATATGCAGGAAGAGAAGGAATGATGTGAATTGAACAGTGTGTGTGTGTGTGGGGGGGGGGGGGGGGGGGGGGGTAGTATCACTTTACGGGGAAAAGGAACCTGGAGTTCTGGTATAAATTGAACGATATCAACACATCTGCCAACTGTGTTACAGATTCCAAAGCATATGTTGGGATGCAGCTTTGCCTGATCTGACTAAACCATCTGGGGTCTATATATGACATCATGGATACAATTGTAATTTGTTCAAAATTGTTGTTCCAAAAATGATTGTTGTCTTATCAAATGTGACCGGCCCGGACATGAGCTTCCAGAGTGTCCACACCCACATACTCTACCTCAACAGCAACATCTTCCCCAGGAGGAGCCTTGACTGAATGCAGATTCCTCCATTTGTGGGCAAAAACCCAAACATCTCAAAACAGTCTCCTTTATTGGGCTCATTGTCATCCTTAATACACTGGTGGAAAGCAAAATACGGGATAATTCATGACAGCTGAGGGAATGCTTGAGACACACAGCCTAGGAGTCTATTTATAGTCAATTTGCTGTGAGAATGTCTCAGGCATTTGTTCAGCTGTCATAAATAAACACATGTTGGTCTAATGTATTTATTTCCTTTGATCATCAGCTCCATCTAGTGGCCATAAAGCAGTATTTTCCCGAATTACATCTATCAAGAAAATACCACATTGTGGCCACTAGACAGGGCTGACACAGGAAATAAACATATAATGTAAAATATTGGAAAATTCATGACAACTGAGTAAAAAAATATATATATGATGTGCGATAGTCTCAAGCATTTAAATAAAGAGACTCCTTTGTTAATGGGAAGACTAGAAGTCTAACAGAGAAAAAGAGATTCAGTCCAGCAGGAAGGTTGGGATTTTAAGAGCCCTATAAAGGTTTCCATTTGATGTTGATCCTTATATTCATATTTCTATTTGGAAGGGATGGTGGGAGATTTCATCAAAAGGTTTAGGAAGTCATAACCCAACCGGTTATGATAAGGTGGGCAAAAAGGAACAAAAAGTCCCCAACTGGACCGATGCATGGCACAATGGAGTCTTTGTAGAACACGAGGTATTCACAATGTCCCATTCAATGCCACGAACAAGGAAGAATATTTTCTAGAACCTGGTGGTTCTGGATGCAGAGCGGGACAGAGGATACAGTGAAGGAAATAAATATTTGCTCCCCTACTGATGTTGAATGTTCGCCCCTCACAAAGAAATGATCGGTCTAAAAATCGAATGGTAGGTGTATTGTAACACTGAGAGACACCATTGCAGCAATGTTTTGTTGCTATTCTAAGTGTATTATTCTGTAAACATGTTGCTGATTTCTAGGTACAAAGAGGAAACCGATTTGGTTCTTCAGACATGTCAGATTATCTCTACCGATACATTGTACATATTTATCTGGCGGTGTCATGATCACTTCTTATTTCTACCAGTCATATCGTATTATCAATATTCTGAATGTGATATATGGGGGGGGGGGGGGGGTCAGTGACTGCTACATGGCTAAAAGAGAGAGAAGCACACATCGGTCATTGTGACATGATCGTATACAGATCTGATAGTGAAATATATAATGTTTTATAGAAATGTTTCACACGATTCAGTAATCATCAGAATACATTTGTAGACATTCCTGATTAATCGATAAATCTGCTTGGTATGAAAGTGTTGGTGATTGTTCGCCGATAAATGTCTCATCTGATGATCTCCTTTGTTCTCCGTATCGGATTTGGCGGTAAGAGGGCGGATTGTCTGTGACGTCACATAGCATTCCGGCGGGAGATTGGAATGTAATTACAGATGAAGCAATGACAGTTATACTTTTCTTTCAGATAAAATAAATATTTTTGTATCTTTTTGGGAAGAAATGATCTGATCATCAGAAAGTGGATGATAAAGATTGTAGATAATCATTTCCCCAGAATCTCACCCTGAAAGCCTTTCTATTGTTTCTACATTTTAGAATTGTCATTACAAACACGTGATAGCATTGTCCCGTTGTATCCCCCTCCCCCTCCTTCATGTAATTTACTGAATTATGGACAGAATAGTCCACTCTCGGAGCTTCTAATTCTTTCATCAATAAGGAATTGTAATCTTTCATTAGAAACATAATTCTTATCGATGTTTCCTCATTTGGTGGTGAGGAGATCCCAGAGACCCATGGCCGATCTAACAAAGATATTGTGCCTGTCTGGGCGGAGATTGTAAAAGCTTCCGCTTTTTAAGTAAACCAATCAGAGGCGTGTGTTCATTGTCCAATCAGAGGACAGGGATGTGTATAAATAGCTCTGCAGAGCGGAGGGATATTACATTCGCAGTTCCCGGCAAGAGAGGAGTAGAGATGGCTCGTACCAAGCAGACCGCCCGTAAGTCCACCGGAGGGAAAGCTCCCCGCAAGCAGCTGGCCACCAAAGCCGCCCGCAAGAGCGCCCCGGCCACCGGCGGAGTGAAGAAGCCTCACCGCTACAGGCCCGGCACCGTGGCTCTCCGAGAGATCCGCCGCTACCAGAAATCCACCGAGCTGCTCATCCGCAAGCTGCCCTTCCAGCGCCTCGTCCGAGAGATCGCCCAGGACTTCAAGACCGACCTGCGCTTCCAGAGCTCCGCCGTCATGGCTCTGCAGGAGGCCGCAGAGGCTTATCTCGTCGGACTCTTCGAGGACACCAACCTCTGCGCCATCCACGCCAAGAGGGTCACCATCATGCCCAAAGACATCCAGCTGGCACGCCGCATCCGCGGAGAGAGGGCCTAGACCCCCCCGCAACAGACATTCCACACAACCCGCCAACCAACGGCTCTTCTCAGAGCCACAACCTCCCCCCACACAGAGCTCTGTACCGGGACTTCTCCGCCTTTCCCCCTCATGGCGCCTTTTACATTTCAGCGCAATCTGGAGGCGCCCATTACAACATGTAAAGAACCAAACCGGTTTACACAACGCAGCGCCGTCTGTACATGGGGGGCGCCCGATGGGGGAGGGGACTTGGGACTTTTTATTTTTCCAAAGTAAATAGTTTGTGTTCTCCCTCAGTTGCCGGGTTTCTGTCTCGGATAATGTGACCTCACTGCTGACCGGGGCAGGCAAGGATCCTGTGCAGGGCCCCATGTCCTTATCAATGACGTCATGGGTGGTTCTGTTACCAGCAGCTAGTAAATTGGGGTAAATGTTGCTGTCTCATCTCCACCTTAAGCTGTCTCCCTGCAATGCATTGACTTTCTGCAAATCTCAGGATAATTAGTCTATATCTATTTGTGGTGATTGATTCTCTTTGTGCCTTTTCTGTGATCAGAGAATCAATCATCGTTTGACTTCGGCCTGTCTGGTCTGGTTTAGATACCCCCCCCCCCCCATATTAATGGGATCCTTTATTACTAAGTGGAGCGGAGAAGAGTTGTTCATTTGATCATCTCCCTATAAATGTGACCAGTTTATGGGGGAAGTCACAGATGGCCCTCTGTCCTGTGAGGGCATTTGCTCTGGAGTGTGAAGTGGTTGAAAACAGCAGGATAACTCAAGCAGCAGGAAGAACTCTACTGCACACTGGATGGGCTGCAGGCAGACACCCTGAGAAACGTCTACAAGTCTGATTCCCACTCCATGTACCTGTTTAATATGCCACCTCTATTCCTCATATTACTATCCTTTGCTCTCAAAACCTCCTTTTCTTTATCCCTCTTCTCAATTTATACATAACACCCTCACTTCTACTATCTCCCTACTACTGCTCTCATCTCCTGCTTTACTTTACTCACCAGCTGACCCAAACACCAGGATAGGAAGGCATGTGCCCTCATATACATCCAGCTCCCAATTTACTTTCCTCACCCTGCTTCTCCTATTCTCTGGGGATATCTCCCCAAACCCTGGTCCTCCAGTATCTCACCCCCAACACCAGGCACCCTCCTTCCTTCAGGAATAGCTGCAATCCACTCAATTTAATCTCAATCCCCTCGCTCCTAAATACCACCCTCCCTTTTTCATGTGTGCTCTGGAATGCCCGCTCTGTCTGTAATAAGCTCACCTCTTTCCATGACCTTTGTGTCTCCCGCTCCCTTAACCTACAAGCAATTACAGAAACCTGGCTCCAAGCATCAGATTCTGCTTCACCCCCAGCACTTTCCTATGGAGGCCTTCTCTGGGCTCACTCACCCAGACCCAGTGGTAGGAAAGGAGGTGGAGATGGTTTGCTTCTATCCCCACTGAGCACCTTTCAAGTCCTCCCTAACCCTCCCCCTCTACCCTTTTCTTTGGAGACTCTGTGCTTTCAGCTGTTTTCTCCTGTTTCTCTGAAGATTGCAGTGGTCTATCGGCCACCTGAACCAGTGTCACACTTTCTTGATGACTTCTCTGCCTGGTTACCCTTTCTCCCCTCTGAAATACCCACTATCAATCTTGGAGATTTTAACATCCCCATTAATGTGAACAACCGGCTACATCCCAACTCTTCAACCTAACCTCATCTTTTACCTTAACACAATGGACACAGTCCTCCACTGACTCTGATGGGAATACATTAGACCTTGTTTTCTCCCATCTTGGCACTCCCTACAACCTCACAAACACCCCTTTCCTCTCTCTGAAGATGAGGACACTGAAGGTGATGAGATTGTGATCAAACACCTATCCCTCTGAACAGCAAACAATTACCCACCAAAACCTTCACAACTTAAACCCTTCTATTTTCCATTCTGCAACTGACTCTGAAAGAATCTCCCCCGTCCTGCCCTGATCTGGCCACTGCTGTCTACAACAGTTCGCTTTCATCCGCATTACACTCACTTGCTCCTCTAACTACACGAAGTATCAGGCCCCAACCATTAAAACTGTGGCAGACTGACGACGCCAGAAATCTTAAGTGATAGTCGTGCACTGGAGCGATTGTGGCGTAAAACCAAATCTCAGCAAACTCACCTGATATAAATCTGCTTTCCTAACATACAATGCCTCCCTCCATGCTGCCAATCAAGCCTACTTTGTCACTTTTATTAATACCTTGTCATCCAGTCCTCCTGGTCTCTTCTCTACTTTCTCCACCCAGTACCTCACTCACTGCTTAAGAGATTGCAAATCATTTCAAAAACAAGATTGATGCAATTTGTAGGGGCGTCTCCACTACATAGACATCCATCCCACTTAGCATACCTTATACTAAACCTCCCCCAACACTTTCCTCTTTTGACCTTGCTACTACTGAAGAGGTCTCTAAAGGTTTCTCAGAAGCCCATCTCACCACCTGCCCCCTGGATCCTGTCCCCTCACATCTACTACAGTCACCCTCTTCTTCCATCCTATGCTCCCTCACTCACATCTTCAATCTCTAATGGTGCCTTCCCCTCCCCTCTAAAGTATGCACACATCACTCCCATACTTAAAAAAAAAAAAAAGCCCTCCCTGGACCATACCAACCTGAACAACTTAAGACCCATCTCCCTGCTCCGCTATCCCTCTAAACTCTTAGTCTACAATCGTCTGAGCTCCTACCTCACTAAGCGTTCTGACAACAACCTTCTTGACCCTTTACAGTCTGGCTTTCGCTCTGTTCACTCCACTGAAACTGCCCTACTACACCTCACTAATGATCTACTAACTGCTAAAACCAATGGCCACTACTCCGTACTCATCCCAACCAATGGCCACTACTCCGTACTCATCCCAACCAATGGGCACTACTCCGTACTCATCCCAACCAATGGGCACTATGCTGTACTCTTACTTCTTGACCATCCCCTCCTCAAAAAACCTGCACTCTCTTGGCCTCACAGACTCCGCACTCTCCTGGTTCTCCTTCTACCTATTGCAGCGCTCCTTCAGCGTTACCTATAACTCTGGCTCCTCCACTCCCTCAAGGTTCTGTCCTTGGACCCCTTCTCTTCTCCATCTACACCTCCTCCCTTAGTCACTTGATAAACTCCCATGGCTTCAAGTACCATCTCTATGCTGATGATATACAAATCTATCTTTCTACCCCTCACCTCACCCCTTCAGTCTCCTCTCGCATTACTAACCTACTAAGTGACATATCGGCATGGATGTCACTCCACTTCCTCAAACGCAATCTTTACAAAACTGAGCTCACAGCTTGTTGCTGATCATTCTAACCCGTCTAGAGGATGATGTGTCTCCCAATCATTTGGAGGATTCTCCTTAGAACGTTCAGAATGGCCGCATGAAATCCTGAAACGATCAACTAGAAATGTGAATGTTTAGTCCCTCCCTCCCCAGAGATCCCTCAGACAGTGTGTGGAATTGTCGGATTTATTTCTATGAGATCTTCTATATCGGACATGCGGAGCAGTGTGCGCACTCAGATGTCGGTGTATGTATGGAGAGCTCTGTTGGAAGGAGGTGGGGGGCTCTGAGAAGAGCCTTTGGGGGGGTGGAGATGAAGGAGGTCGCCGCCCATTATTTCTTCTTCGGAGCGGCCTTCTTGGGCTTAGCCGCCTTCTTAGCTGCCGGCTTGGCCTTAGCGGGACTCTTGGCGGCTTTTTTCGGCTTGGCTGCAGCTTTGCTCTTCTTGGGGCTCTTGGTCACCTTCTTGGCTGCAGCCTTTGCTGGTCTCTTGGCGGCCGGCTTCTTCTTGGGGCTCTTAGCTGTGGTGGTTGTTTTGCTGGCCGTCTTCTTCTTGGGGGACTTGGCGGCCTTCTTGGGACTCTTGGCTGCGGTGGGGGCTTTGCCGGCCACCTTCTTCTTGGAGGATTTAGTGGCCGGTTTCTTGGGCTTCGCCTTGGCGCCGTCGGGATGCTTCTTGCTGATCTTGAACGATCCGGAGGCCCCATGGCCTTTGACCTGGACGAGGCTCCCCTTAGTCACCAGCGCCTTGAGGGCGATCTTCAGGCGGCTCTTGTTCTTGTCCACATCGTATCCTCCGGCGGACAGGACCTTCTTCAGGGCGGCCAGGGACACCCCGCTGCGCTCCTTGGAAGCGGACACGGCTTGGACGAGGAGCTCGGACACGGCGGGACCGGACGCCTTCTTGACGCTTTTCTTGGCTCCTCCTCCGGCTGACGCCTTCTTAGCCGGCTTCTTCTTGGCGGCGGCCTCCGCTGGAGGAGCGGCGGCTGGGGCGCTCTCAGTCTCCGTCATGACTCGGGAAATGTTTCCACAATAGTTCATTACAAATCACACGGCGCTCCGCCTTATATACAGACCTTCTAACACTGCGATTGGTTGACACGCAACTTGACTCTGTCCTGCTATTGGTTACACATCAGACACGCCCACTGGCTGTCATTCCAGTGTTGGAGTATATTCTCTCCCTTCATGTGTTTCCCGGTAGATATAAAACCGATTTTATTCCGAAATAGAACGATGTCCGATGTGCACCGGGGAGCCGATCTGCTCCCTGGACTGTCACTTATCGGGGGTCACTTCCAGCTGTCAGGAGCTGCTCACGAGGCTGAACACAGAGGCTGCAAACACAACCATCCTCCGGAGTGGGGGGCCCATTCTGCCTTCTACCTGCTTGGGGGGGGACACATTCTACCCACAAAACAATCTGCTCCCATCCCCCACTACAATCCGCTTCACATTACACGAGGGAAGAGGGAAGATCGCCAAACATTTCCCTCTAATACACAACTCGGCTCATCTCTAGCTGACTACAAGGAGCCGGGAACAAAAACATCGGCCGATCACAGGAGATCCTTGTGTCATGTCATGGCAGACATTGGGACACATACAAAGGGCTCCGCCCATTACAGGGTGTCACGTGTCATGGCCTAGGGGTCATTATTGGATCATCATCACAAATGGACATTGAGAGCCAAATCCTGCCAATGACTTGATTGCCGCATTTCACTCCACAGCTCCATAGACTGCTCAGGGGAGGAGGTTTGCTCGGAATCCTCGGATCTACAATAGGATTTGATGCTTTCAGTGATGGAAGTCAATCCATCACATTTGGATTCCCTGAGAGATCATTTCAGGAATAGGAAGTTTGCTGCAAATCCCATTCTTGTCTATCATGTGGGGAATGTGGAGAGGAAATGTCGGCTATTTGGAGGGGAATGAGCGGTGGGGTTCCTCTAAGACCAACACATGTCTACTGACCCTGACACTTCTTTTCTTTGTACTAACATGTAAAAGCCTCCAGGGTGTTCCCTTCTCCTCAGTCCAAGGAGAAAGAATTGCCCCGACAAGAAGGGAATACACCAAACGATGGACCTGAAAACAACAAAGTATCGCCGACAGGATTCACTTGTTACAATGATTCCAATCCGGAATCTAAAATACTGTTTTGAGTTTTTTTTTCATGATTGGACACGATTGAAAATGTACAAATTATTTAATGTACAGAAAACACAAATAAACAAACAATAAAGGTTTTCCATTTTGAACAATGAGGATTGCAGCGTTTTTTCTGCTCTCTGCGCTCCATCTTCGGTCTTTGTCCTGTTTAGTGTTCTCAGGTAGAGGGAAAGTAAAGGAATATTGCCAAATGTTGAGTTGTCACCAGAATATGACCATAAAGAGTTAAATACATCACCTGGGAGACTTCACCCCTTTGATGAATATGTCAGCTGTCATGCAACGCTCCTCTCTATCCGGGACGGACTAACCTGCACATTGGGGGGATGGGATGATTGGCTGCAATGCTCAACACTCCCATTAGGTGTCACTATATTTTACACACACAGACGGGAAGGATTTTGTTGTTACTTAAAATGTATGTCGCCTGTTCTGCTCTGCTTGATACATTGTTGCAATCCATCAACATTCGATTCCCTAAGAGATCATTTCAGTAATGAGACCTTTGCTGGAAATCCTAATATTATCTGCCATTGGTGGATCGGGGTGTCCCCCTTTTTCTCAGACCAGGGGCGGACTGACCATTTGGAAACCCGGGCACTGCCCGAGGGCCCGGGGTCAGTAGGGGGCCCCATGAGATTCCACTGGTACCTTTTTCATAGACTTTTTTGAGTTTGGGCAAGGACACAGGGTCCCCATGATCCCCTATTGCCCGGGGACCCCATGAGTTGTCAGTCCACCCCTGACTCAGACCAAGAAGAAGGGAATAGTATTATTAATATTATCTGATGATAATGGTGATTATTATTATTATTATTATTATTATTAAGGATTTATATAGCGCCAACACTTTGTGCAGTGCTGTAAAAAAATATAAATGGAGACAATACAGCAACAATACAATTCAATACAAGAGGGTTAGGAGGCTCTGCTCCAGGGAGCTTACAATCTAGTACAGAGGGGCTGGTGGGACAAAAGGTAATAACTGCGAGGATTAAACTGATTGGAGAAAATAAAGCTTTTCCTGGAAATTTATTTGGGATATCTCCCCCCCCGGATGTTTTTATACATTTTGGCCTAAATTTATGACAAAATTTGAGTTTTTTGGATATTTTTATGACTGAAAAGTTTAGAAAAAAATATTTTCTCATTTCTGTCTGTTATTTGTTTATTGTGGAAAAAAAAATAAATGCACACAGGTGATAATATACTACCAAAAGAAAAATGTATGTTTCTTTTAAAAATAAGGACACAAATGTAATTTATGGACAGCATTGCATGACCACGCAATTGTCAGTTAAACTGGCATCCTTGTGACAACGCTGGACCCCGTGATTGACAATAAATTGCAATGATGGAGCAATTTTTTTATTTGTGGTTTAAATTGTTATTAAATGACTTGTTAAAATCTGTTTTGTTTTTGTTTAAATTAGAGGAATTTTTCAAAATAATTGTCTGTTGTATTTGTTTTACTGCATTTAACCCTTTAATGAATGGGTAGATGTACAAGAACCCCTTACTCATCACAAATAATGAGGGTGACCCCTTATTTAAATGGACACCCTGATAACAAGCTTCCTTTGCCTGCAGTCCCCCACATCCATCTGGCCAATGTTTTTGGGAAGGCCCTTTTTCCTCCCTACCTGCCAGGCCTGTGATCAGATCAAAGGTCTGGTAAGAACTTAGGTGGGGCCACATATTTTTTTTACCCTGTTTTTGAGGTGAGGAGTTCCACTTAAAAGTCCTAGCAGGCCTAAAGGTCTTTTAGGGGGGACCCCACACACTTCTTTAGTTTTATTACTGTGGGGTGCCTGCTAACCTTCCTACCAGACATAAAGGGTCTGGTAAGACTTAGGGGGGACTGCACGCTTTTTATTTTTAATTTTTTTAATAAAAATTTAATTTAAAAACATTTTCAGTCCTGCTGCAGCAGGTTCTATACATTGCACAGATGTGCATCTTTGCACATGATATTTTTAGTAATTATTAGTTATTTGTTTACTTTAAACAATGAAAAATGACTGCCCCTTTAAAACTGTACTTTTTGGAAAAAAATGTTTTCACTGATTCATGTCTCCATACCCCTTTTATGGCAAAAAAACTTGCACACAAGCCTTCAAAATGGGCACGTTGAGTCCCATAGACTTTCATTGAGCTTGAAGCTCGTCATCAAACATGTATTAGGTTCGAACGTTCGACCACAAACCGAACAGAGGGGTGTTCGGCCCATCACAATTCACTTCTATTACCCAACAAAACACCTCTTCTCAGAGCCACCCACATCTCCATACACAATTCTATAAACCTCTTTATCAACCAATTCTGTGTCAGAGAGGAAAATCAAGAGATAGGAAAAAGGCGGAAAGCAGGAACTGACCATTGTAGATGTATGGCGTGGCTCCTCCCCAAAGTCAATTATCCTCAAGTTTTGTTGTTGCAAATTCTAAAATAACTAACTTTTTTGTATGCGTTGTTATAATTTAAATGAAACAATGGTATACATATTTTATAGTAATATATTATACATGTTGATTATGACAATAATAGAAAATGCTTTCAGTGTGAGACTCTGGGGAAATGACATCTTATTCCAGGGACTGATCTTATCCGCCTTCCTTTAGTTGTGATGAGTTTCTCCTGAAGATCAGAGATCGTTCAATATATACCGAACAACGATCCTCCCGACTGAGGGAACAGATCTCATCACCTCCTTCACACTCCACGTAGAAAAAAAGATGTTTTACTATCTGAAGGAAACGTCTATAACTGTCATTGGATCAACTTTCTAATTGCTTCATTCAAACCTCCAGCCGGAATTCTATGTGACGTCACAGACAATCCGCCCTCTTACCGCCAAATCCGATACGGAGAACCGACCGCATCCATTTACCGTTTTATCTGGGAAGATCGATCAATCCTTCCATTCATTCCAGGCTCTGCGATCAGCTAAACATCATTATAAGGACATTGCAAATATTAATATAAAGAACGTTTATTAAGATTTATTTGTTGTATCACTCAAAACTCTCATAATACAAATTCCGACAATATATATAAAACAAGAGCCAATGTTTGCCCATCTGATGGTCTGAGTCGTGTCTTCCTACGATGTAAGTTGGGTGGATGATGGTGTATATATGTCCCATAGTTAGACTCCCAGGAATGTATGACAAAAGGAGACAAATGACAGGATGTGTGTCAGTAATAACTGGAAGCAGATGAGCCCTAAACTAGTCCAAGTGTGTCCAGATGTCCCCATCCTGACAATGTCCCCCACCCCCCAGCAGCATCCCCCTGTATACTGACAATGTCACCCATCCCCCAGCAGCATCCCCCTGTATACTGACAATGTCCCCCCTCCCCCAGCAGCATCCCCCTGTATACTGACAATGTCCCCCCTCCCCCAGCAGCATCCCCCTGTATACTGACAATGTCACCCCTCCCCCAGCAGCATCCCCCTGTATACTGACAATGTCCCCCATCCCCCAGCAGCATCCCCCTGTATACTGACAATGTCTCCCATCCCCCAGCAGCATCCCCCTGTATACTGACAATGTCACCCATCCCCCAGCAGCATCCCCCTGTATACTGACAATGTCTCCCATCCCCCAGCAGCATCCCCCTGTATACTTACAATGTCACCCATCCCCCAGCAGCATCCCCCTGTATACTGACAATGTCATCCATCCCCCAGCAGCATCCCCCTGTATACTGACAATGTCCCCCCTCCCCCAGCAGCATCCCTCTGTTTACTGACAATGTCCCCCCTCCCCCAGCAGCATCCCCCTGTATACTTACAATAAGAGATGAGCGAATCGAAGTTGCCGAAGTGGAATTCGAGTCGAATATCGGAAAAATTTTGATTCGCGCCGAATCCGAAAAATAGCCTACTTCGGACGCGCGAATCAAAATTTTTCCGAAAATGGCAGCGGACATGTGCGGCGACGGAGCGGGGATGTCTGGGAAGGCGCGCAGACAAGGCGCGCTGACCCATAATGCATTCCTCAATGACATGTGATCGCATCAGCCAATCAGCAGCCAGCCAGCCAGCACTGTGTAATGGTCGAGCTATAAATAGCGGCCATTTTGGAATTCTTCATTTGCCTGCAGTCATTGAACAGAGGCAGACCGCTCTGTATTAGGGACAGAGTTAGGGCCACAGAAACGATACTTGGGGACAGAGAAACGTTACTTAGGGACAGAGAACCATTACTCAGGGACACAGAATTGTTAATGAGGGCCACAGAATCGTTACTTAGGGACAAAGAAACGCTAGTTAGGGCCACAGAATTCTTACTCAGGGACAGACAGAATTGTTACTGAGTGCCAGAGAATTGTTACTTAGGGCCACAGAATTGTTACTCAGGGACAGACAGAATTGTTACTGAGTGCCAGAGAATTGTTACTTAGGGCCACAGAAACTTTAGTTAGGGCCACAGAATTGTTACTCAGGGACAGACACAGAATTGTTACTGAGGGCCACAGAACTGTTACTTAGGGCCACAGAAACGTTATTAGGGCCACAGAATTGTTACTCAGGGACAGACAGAATTGTTACTGAGTGCCAGAGAATTGTTACTTAGGGCCACAGAAACTTTAGTTAGGGCCACAGAATTGTTACTCAGGGACAGACACAGAATTGTTACTGAGGGACACAGAACTGTTACTTAGGGCCACAGAAACGTTATTAGGGCCACAGAATTGTTACTCAGGGACAGACAGAATTGTTACTGAGTGCCAGAGAATTGTTACTTAGGGCCACAGAAACTTTAGTTAGGGCCACAGAAATGTTACTCAGGGACAGACACAGAATTGTTACTGAGGGCCACAGAACTGTTACTTAGGGCCACAGAATTGTTACTCGCACAGACACAGAATTGTTACTCAGGGACACAGAATTGTTACTGAGGGCCACAGAACCGTTACTTAGGGCCACAGAATTGTTACTCGCACAGACACAGAATTGTTACACAGGGACACAGAATTGTTACTGAGGGCCACAGAACCGTTACTTAGGGCCACAGAATTGTTACTGAGGGCCACAGAACTGTTACTTAGGGCCACAGAATTGTTACTCGCACAGACACAGAATTGTTACTCAGGGACACAGAACTGTTACTGAGGGCCACAGAACTGTTACTTAGGGCCACAGAATTGTTACTCGCACAGACACATAATTGTTACACAGGGACACAGAATTGTTACTGAGGGCCACAGAACCGTTACTTAGGGCCACAGAATTGTTACTGAGGGCCACAGAACTGTTACTTAGGGCCACAGAATTGTTACTCGCACAGACACAGAATTGTTACTCAGGGACACAGAACTGTTACTGAGGGCCACAGAACTGTTACTTAGGGCCACAGAATTGTTACTCGCACAGACACAGAATTGTTACTCAGGGACACAGAACTGTTACTGAGGGCCACATAACTGTTACTTAGGGCCACAGAATTGTTACTCGCACAGACACAGAATTGTTACACAGGGACACAGAATTGTTACTGAGGGCCACAGAACCGTGACTTAGGGCCACAGAATTGTTACTGAGGGCCACAGAACTGTTACTTAGGGCCACAGAATTGTTACTCGCACAGACACAGAATTGTTACTCAGGGACACAGAACTGTTACTGAGGGCCACAGAACTGTTACTTAGGGCCACAGAATTGTTACTCGCACAGACACAGAATTGTTACACAGGGACACAGAATTGTTACTGAGGGCCACAGAACCGTTACTTAGGGCCACAGAATTGTTACTGAGGGCCACAGAACTGTTACTTAGGGCCACAGAATTGTTACTCGCACAGACACAGAATTGTTACTCAGGGACACAGAACTGTTACTGAGGGCCACAGAACTGTTACTTAGGGCCACAGAATTGTTACTCGCACAGACACAGAATTGTTACTCAGGGACACAGAACTGTTACTGAGGGCCACATAACTGTTACTTAGGTCCACAGAATTGTTACTCGCACAGACACAGAATTGTTACACAGGGACACAGAATTGTTACTGAGGGCCACAGCACCGTTACTTAGGGCCACAGAATTGTTACTCAGGGACACAGAATTGTTACTGAGGGCCACAGAACTGTTACTTAGGGCCACAGAATTGTTACTCGCACAGACACAGAATTGTTACACAGGGACACAGAATTGTTACTGAGGGCCACAGAACCGTTACTTAGGGCCACAGAACTGTTACTTAGGGCCACAGAATTGTTACTCACACAGACACAGAATTGTTACTCAGGGACACAGAACTGTTACTGAGGGCCACAGAACTGTTACTTAGGGCCACAGAATTGTTACTCGCACAGACACAGAATTGTTACTCAGGGACACAGAACTGTTACTGAGGGCCACAGAACTGTTACTTAGGGCCACAGAATTGTTACTCGCACAGACACAGAATTGTTACTCAGGGACACAGAACTGTTACTGAGGGCCACATAACTGTTACTTAGGTCCACAGAATTGTTACTCGCACAGACACAGAATTGTTACACAGGGACACAGAATTGTTACTGAGGGCCACAGAACCGTTACTTAGGGCCACAGAATTGTTACTCAGGGACACAGAATTGTTACTGAGGGCCACAGAACTGTTACTTAGGGCCACAGAATTGTTACTCGCACAGACACAGAATTGTTACACAGGGACACAGAATTGTTACTGAGGGCCACAGAACCGTTACTTAGGGCCACAGAACTGTTACTTAGGGCCACAGAATTGTTACTCACACAGACACAGAATTGTTACTCAGGGACACAGAACTGTTACTGAGGGCCACAGAACTGTTACTTAGGGCCACATAATTGTTACTCGCACAGACACAGAATTGTTACTCAGGGACACAGAACTGTTACTGAGGGCCACAGAACTGTTACTTAGGGCCACATAATTGTTACTCGCACAGACACAGAATTGTTACACAGGGACACAGAACCGTTACTTAGGGCCACAGAATTGTTACTCAGGGACACAGAATTGTTACTGAGGGCCACAGAACTGTTACTTAGGGCCACAGAATTGTTACTCACACAGACACAGAATTGTTACTCAGGGACACAGAACTGTTACTGGGGGCCACAGAACTGTTACTTAGGGCCACAGAATTGTTACTCGCACAGACACAGAATTGTTACACAGGGACACAGAATTGTTACTGAGGGCCACAGAACCGTGACTTAGGGCCACAGAATTGTTACTGAGGGCCACAGAACTGTTACTTAGGGCCACAGAATTGTTACTCGCACAGACACAGAATTGTTACTCAGGGACACAGAACTGTTACTGAGGGCCACAGAACTGTTACTTAGGGCCACAGAATTGTTACTCGCACAGACACAGAATTGTTACACAGGGACACAGAATTGTTACTGAGGGCCACAGAACCGTTACTTAGGGCCACAGAATTGTTACTGAGGGCCACAGAACTGTTACTTAGGGCCACAGAATTGTTACTCGCACAGACACAGAATTGTTACTCAGGGACACAGAACTGTTACTGAGGGCCACAGAACCGTTACTTAGGGCCACAGAATTGTTACTCAGGGACACAGAATCGTTTAATTAAAGAGTATGTCAGACAACATGCAGAGGAGTGGCAGAGGAGGCAATGTTTTAGGAGCGAGCAGACGTGGCAGCAGAGGAAGGGGTCGAGGCAGCACTATTCGCAGCCAGAGGCTAGTGCTCCCGGTGTCATCCAGTACAGTGAGGAAGAGCTAACAGAGGGCGGTCAGGAACGGGGGGAGACATCCGCCTCTTCAGCAGCCAGGCGAAGAAGTACTGGCGAGGAGAGTGGCTCGGTAGCCGGTCTAGAGACAGGTCTGTCTCCTGACCCACACGCAGCCGAGGGGGCTAGTAGTGAGGCGGAGACCCTAATTGATGATGATGAGGCTGATCGCACTTGGCAGCCTCGTCGTCATCAGGCTATTGCTTCCGCATCATCAGGAGAAGAGGGTGGCAGCTTGGCAGCGAGCAAAACAGTCGGTGGGTTGTCTCCATCGCCACACTCTGCCATGTGCCACTTTCAGGTCTCCTCACACACTGCTGGTGTGTTGAATTTTTTGACATAGGGTGCTGGCAGATTACGGGCCTCCCATAGCTGCTGCCAGGCCCCTAATCTACCATAGGCCCCTATACCGCCTCCTCATGCTGCTGCCAGGTCCACAGTCTCTCATGCCATGTGCCACTTTCAGGTCTCCTCACACTGCTGGTGTGTTGAATTTTTTGACATAGGGTGCTGGCAGATTACGGGCCTCCCATAGCTGCTGCCAGGCCCCTAATCTGCCATGGGCCCCTATATACCGCCTCCTCATGCTGCTGCCAAGTCCAGAGTCTCTCATGGGTCCCTGTACGGCCTCCCATTGCTGCTGTCTCCATCGCCACACTCTGCCATGTGCCACTTTCAGGTCTCCTCACACACTGCTGGTGTGTTGAATTTTTTGACATAGGGTGCTGGCAGATTATGGGCCTCCCATAGCTGCTGCCAGGCCCCTAATCTGCCATGGGCCCCTATACCGCCTCCTCATGCTGCTGCCAGGTCCAGGCGAACGTAGTCACACAGGGGAGGAACTTCTCAGTGTAATGAACAGAGAAATCGACAGATGGCTGTCTCCGCGCTAACTGAAAATCGGAACCATGTTGACCGACAACAAAAAGAACATGGTGTCTGCTCTGCGTCAAGGAAGGTTGTGCCATGCGCCATGCATGGCTCACGTGTTCAATCTGGTTGTCAAGCGGTTCCTAAAATCCACCATCCCACTGCAAGACATCCTTAAAATGTCACGTAAACTTTGCATGCATTTCAGCCATTCCTACACCGCAAAGCACACCCTCCTTGAGCTGCAGCGGCAGAACGGAATTCCACATCATCGCCTGATCTGCGACGTTGCAACAAGGTGGAATTCAACCCTACACATGTTAGACCGCCTTTACGAGCAGCGAAAGGCCATCATCGATTTCCTGATGTTACAAGCGGATAAAGGTACTCCCCTGTGTAACTTCGATGTCAGCCATTGGCAGCTCATGCGTGACACCTGCCGCTTGCTCAGGCCCTTTGAGGAGGCCACGCTATTCGTGAGTCGGCAGGACTATGGGATGAACGACGTCATTCCTCTGTTGCACGTCGTTGAACAAATGCTGTTAACAATGGCTGGTCAGGGTGCGGTAGACGTGGCGCACAGATCTCAACGCCACATGACCCCTGTGGGGGCAGGACAGGAAGAAGAGGAGGAGGTAGAGGAGGACATTTGTGCTCAGGAATTATTGAGTGAAATGGGTGGTTTTTCCACTCAGCGGACAGGAGTGGAGGAGCAGGAGCATCTGGTAGAGGAGGAGGAGGAGGAGACAGAGGACCCAGACGCACCGTGGCAGTATGCTGTGGAGATGGAGGCAGGGAGTCCCTCGCATTCCTTAGCACAAATGGCCCATAGCATGCTCGGTTGCTTGCGTAGCGACAGCCGAATAATAACCATCAGACAGAGGGATGACTTTTGGCTGTCCACCTTGTTGGACCCTCGCTACCGTTCAAAAATGGTGGCCTTTTTCACACCTGCTGAGAGGGAGGCCAAAATAACGTACTATAAAAACCACCTATGTAGTCAGTTGGTCTCTGCCTTTGTGCGCCAATGTCCATCCTCAGACACTGTGGGCCCTGTGCGCTCGCGTTCCGCTGCCATGGCAGCAGGGGAGGGGTGGGGTGGTAGGAGCAGTGGCAGCTCCACCAGCAGCGGCTGCCTCAGTCTGCAGTCGATGATGAGTAGCTTTCTTCACCAGCGCAGTGAGGAAACTACTAACCAGCCGCAGCAGCAGCAGCAGCAGCAGCATCAGGTGGACCTGGAGCAGGACCTCAAACAACAGGCTTGGGCCTACTTGGACAGCACCCTGCCAACCGAGGTAGACAATCCCCTTGACTACTGGGCAACGAAACTTGACCTTTGGCCCCAACTAGCTGAATTTGCCCTTGAAAGGCTGTCATGCCCGGCCAGTAGCGTGGCATCGGAGCGCGTGTTTAGTGCGTCAGGAGGTATTGTAACTCCGCGGAGGACACGACTGTCCACCCAAAGTGTGGAGAGACTCACGTTTGTGAAAATGAATCAGGCGTGGATTAGTCTGGATTTCAAACCACCAGTTCCTGACACAACTGACTAAATCCGCCATGAATCATGCCCCAAACATGTGCCACTTTCAGGTCTCCTCACACACTGCTGGTGTGTTCCATTTTTTGTCATAGGGTGCTGGCAGATTACGGGCCTCCCATAGCTGCTGCCAGGCCCCTAATCTGCCATGGGCCCCTATATACCGCCTCCTCATGCTGCTGCCAGGTCCAGAGTCTCTCATGGGTCCCTATACGGCCTCCCATTGCTGCTGTCTCCATCGCCACACTCTGCCATGTGCCACTTTCAGGTCTCCTCACACACTGCTGGTGTGTTGAATTTTTTAACATAGGGTGCTGGCAGATTACGGGCCTCCTATAGCTGCTGCCAGGCCCCTAATCTGCCATGGGCCCCTATATACTGCCTCCTCATGCTGCTGCCAGGTCCAGAGTCTCTCATGGGTCCCTGTACGGCCTCCCATTGCTGCTGTCTCCATCGCCACACTCTGCCATGTGCCACTTTCAGGTCTCCTCACACTGCTGGTGTGTTGAATTTTTTGACATAGGGTGCTGGCAGATTACGGGCCTCCTATAGCTGCTGCCAGGCCCCTAATCTGCCATGGGCCCCTATATACCGCCTCCTCATGCTGCTGCCAAGTCCAGAGTCTCTCATGGGTCCCTATACGGCCTCCCATTGCTGCTGTCTCCATCGCCACACTCTGCCATGTGCCACTTTCAGGTCTCCTCACACTGCTGGTGTGTAGAATTTTTTGACATAGGGTGCTGGCAGATTACGGGCCTCCTATAGCTGCTGCCAGGCCCCTAATCTGCCATGGGCCCCTATATACCGCCTCCTCATGCTGCTGCCAAGTCCAGAGTCTCTCATGGGTCCCTGTACGGCCTCCCATTGCTGCTGTCTCCATCGCCACACTCTGCCATGTGCCACTTTCAGGTCTCCTCACACTGCTGGTGTGTAGAATTTTTTGACATAGGGTGCTGGCAGATTACGGGCCTCCTATAGCTGCTGCCAGGCCCCTAATCTGCCATGGGCCCCTATATACCGCCTCCTCATGCTGCTGCCAAGTCCAGAGTCTCTCATGGGTCCCTATACGGCCTCCCATTGCTGCTGTCTCCATCGCCACACTCTGCCATGTGCCACTTTCAGGTCTCCTCACACTGCTGGTGTGTAGAATTTTTTGACATAGGGTGCTGGCAGATTAAGGGCCTCCTATAGCTGCTGCCAGGCCCCTAATCTGCCATTGGCCCCTATATACCGCCTCCTCATGCTGCTGCCAGGTCCAGAGTCTCTCATGGGTCCCTGTACGGCCTCCCATTGCTGCTGTCTCCATCGCCACACTCTGCCATGTGCCACTTTCAGGTCTCCTCACACTGCTGGTGTGTAGAATTTTTTGACATAGGGTGCTGGCAGATTACGGGCCTCCTATAGCTGCTGCCAGGCCCCTAATCTGCCATAGGCCCCTATATACCGCCTCCTCATGCTGCTGCCAGGTCCAGAGTCTCTCATGGGTCCCTGTACGGCCTCCCATTGCTGCTGTCTCCATCGCCACACTCTGCCATGTGCCACTTTCAGGTCTCCTCACACTGCTGGTGTGTAGAATTTTTTGACATAGGGTGCTGGCAGATTACGGGCCTCCTATAGCTGCTGCCAGGCCCCTAATCTGCCATAGGCCCCTATATACCGCCTCCTCATGCTGCTGCCAGGTCTAGAGTCTCTCATGGGTCCCTGTATGGCCTCCCATTGCTGCTGTCTCCATCGCCACACTCTGCCATGTGCCACTTTCAGGTCTCCTCACACTGCTGGTGTGTAGAATTTTTTGACATAGGGTGCTGGCAGATTACGGGCCTCCTATAGCTGCTGCCAGGCCCCTAATCTGCCATGGGCCCCTATATACCGCCTCCTCATGCTGCTGCCAAGTCCAGAGTCTCTCATGGGTCCCTATACGGCCTCAAATTGCTGCTGTCTCCATCGCCACACTCTGCCATGTGCCACTTTCAGGTCTCCTCACACTGCTGGTGTGTTGAATTTTTTGACATAGGGTGCTGGCAGATTACGGGCCTCCTATAGCTGCTGCCAGGCCCCTAATCTGCCATGGGCCCCTATATACCGCCTCCTCATGCTGCTGCCAAGTCCAGAGTCTCTCATGGGTCCCTGTACGGCCTCCCATTGCTGCTGCCAGGAGGCAGCAGGGTCGCAGCAGTGTCAGTGGAGGCAAACGGCCACGGAGTAGAGCACCAGCTCCACTGCAGCCTACCACCACGGCCAGTAGTGGTGCCGGTGTGCACGGAGGAAGTAGCAGTCAGCCAGTGAGGAGTAGCGGAGGCAAAGTTTCCTACTCTGCGGTGTGGCAATTTTTCGTCAAGCCGCCCGAGGAAGTAAACGTAGCCGTATGTCGACTATGTGGCCAGAAAGTCAAGCGTGGCCAGTAGGCCCATGTTGGGACTACAGCATTGCGTCAGCATATGCAGCGTCGCCATTCGGTGGCCTGGGAAAACCGTGATAAAGATACGGCGGTTCTGCCTGCCCCAGCCCAGGGTTCCATTTTGTTATAGGGTGCTGGCAGATTACAGGCCTCCCATAGGTGCCACCAGGCCCCAAATCGGCCATGGGCCCCCGTACCGCCTGGTCACGCTGCTGCTGAGCCCACAGTGTGACCTGGGTCCCTGTACGGCCTCCCATTGCTTCCACTCTGCCATGTGCCACTTTGAAATCTCCTCACACTCCTGCGGTTGTCCATTTTGTCATAGGTTGCTGGCAGATTACAGGCCTTCCATAGGTGCCACCAGGCCCCAAATCGGCCATGGGCCCCCGTACCGCCTGGTTACGCTGCTGCTGAGCCCACAGTGTGACCTGGGTCCCTGTACCGCCTCCCATTGCTCCCACTCTGCCATGTGCCACTTTGAGGTCTCCTCACACTGCTGGTGTGTTCAATTTTTTGACATAGGGTGCTGGCAGATTACGGGCCTCCCATTGCTGCTGCCAGGCACGTAATCTGCCATGGGCCCCTGTACCGACTCCTCATGCTGTGACGTTGCAACAAGGTGGAATTCAACACTACATATGTTAGACCGCCTTTACGAACAGCGAAAGGCCATCACAGATTTCCTGATGTTAAAAGCGGATAAAGGTACTCCCTGTGTAACTTAGATGTCAGCCATTGTCAGCTCATGCGTGACACCTGCGCTTGCTCAGGCCCTTTGAGGAGGCCACGCTATTCGTGAGTCGGCAGGACTATGGGATGAACGAGGTCAAATCGGCCATGGGCCCCCGTACCGCCTGTTCACGCTGATGCTGGTCCCACAGTGTGACCTGGGTCCCTGTACCGCCTCCCATTGCTCCCACTCTGCCATGTGCCACTTTGAGGTCTCCTCACACTCCTGCGGTTTTCCATTTTGTCATAGGTTGCTGGCAGGTTACAGGCCTCCCATAGGTGCTGCCAGGCCCAAATCTGCCATGGGCCCCCGTACCGCCTGGTCACGCTGCTGCTGGGCCCACAGTGTGACCTGGGTCCCTGTACCGCCTCCCATTGCTCCCACTCTGCCATGTGCCACTTTCAGGTCTCCTCACACTCCTGCTGGTTTCCATTTTGTCATAGGTTGCTGTATGGCCTCCCATTGCTGCTGCCTCCACCGCCACACTGTGGCTCCAAACACTGGTTTTGGCCCCGTGACTGGCCAAATGAGTGAAGTGTGCGGTGATTCTAAGATCGACGGCACTCATCTGCATGTTATACTGACTGACAGTATTATTTCTCTTCCCCAGCAGACTCCAAGGGCATTTAAATGAAAGGTACAGTGTTCTGCACTAATATTAAGTCTCTCTGAAGCCTAGAAACACCCTTTTTTAAGTTAAATTCACAGCAAATTTATTCGACTCGAATCGAATATTGTCCACGAATTCGCCAAATAAGTCGAATCAAATTTTTCATTTCTTCGCTCATCTCTACTTACAATGTCACCCCTCCCCCAGCAGCATCCCTCTGTATACTGACAATGTCACCCATCCCCCAGCAGCATCCCCATGTATACTGACAATGTCACCCATTCCCCAGCAGCATCCCCCTGTATACTGACAATGTCCCCCCTCCCCCAGCAACATCCCCCTGTATACTGACAATGTTCCCCATCCCCCAGCAGCATCCCCCTGTATACACGTCTCCAGACATGAGCCTGCTCTGTGCATAGTCCTACATATGTCATCAAACACAAAGCGAACCTGTCCCCCCCATGACCCCCATAGATCTATATTCCTGGATACTATAGGATCGCCCTCCATAGGATGGGAAATACTGACTTCTGTATCGGGGAAGATATACAATGCGATCGGGCGGTTTATTTTCCGGCTCCCACTAGCAGGCAATATTCAATGTATTAATGAGAACCTTTATATCTCCAAGATAGAAAACATCAGAAATTACAGAATTATTATTATTATTACATTGAGTTTATATAGCGCCAAAGGATTTGCTCAGCGCTGTACAATAGAGGGGGGGGGGGGGGGGCAATACATGAAACAGTACAGCAGCTACAACAGCACACGAGGGGTTTGAGGGCCCTACTCTTTCGAGCTTACAATCTAGGAGGGAGGGGGTAGTAGTACAGGAGGAAGTGGCTGTGGGGGATGGAGTAGTAGGAGGAATGAAGGAGAACGGCCGTTAGGTTAGGGTGGGGTAGGCTTCCCTGAAGAGTTGGGTATTCAGGGAGCGCCTGAAGGTGAGGAGGGAAGGTGGGAGTCTGATGGATTGGGGTAGTGAGTTCCAGAGGATGGGGAGGACCTGGAGAAGTCTTGCAGTCGTGCGTTGGGAGGAGGAGACCAGGGAACAAGATAGAAGGAGAACCTGTGAAGAGCGAAGGGTAGGGATAGGGTGGTACCTGGGAATCAGGTTGGTGAGGTAGTTAGGGGCAGTGTTGTGAATGGCTTTGTAGGTCAGAGTGAGTAGTTTGAATTTGATGCATTGGGCAATCGGGAACCAGTGGAAGGATAGGCAGAGGGGGGTGGCAGAGGTGGAGCGGTTGGTGAGGTGGATGAGTCTGGCCGCTGAGTTCAGGATGGTCTGAAGCGGGGAGAGCCTGCACTGGGGTAGGCCGGTGAGGAGGGAGTTGCAGTAGTCCAGACGTGAGATAATCAGGGAGTGTACTAGTAGTTTAGTGGTGTCTGGGGTAAGGAAGGTGCGTATCTTGGGAATGTTGCGGAGGTGGAGCCTGCATGTGTTTGTAAGTGATTTGACATGAGGTTGGAAGGAAAGGTTTGAGTCCAGAATGACGCCAAGGACTTTGGCTTGTGGGGCGGGATTGATGGTGGTGTTGTTGGTAGTGATGAATAGGATAGGGGAGCTTGGAAGTGAGTGGCAGCAGGGAGATGGGTCTGCGGTTGTTTGGGTCACTGGGGTCCAGGGAGGGCTTTTTGAGTATGGGGGTGATGTGTGCATGTTTCAGAGGGGAGGGGAATACGCCGGTAGAGAGGGAGAGTTTGAAGATGTGGGTGAGGGAAGAGGAGTTGAGAGGGGACAGGGTCCAGGGGGCAGGTAGTGAGGCGGGCTTCTGAGAATACCCTGGTGACTTCCTCAGTGGTAGCAGGGCTGAAGGAGTGCAGGGGAATGTGGGACTCGGATGAATTTCTTCTACCTAGAATACATCTTCAGATTTATACCTTCCAATCAGATTGTACAACAATGATCAATGTCATGACCCATGGAAGGCAGGCCATATATTCTACAACAAAACAGTAGATTTCCCCCAAACAAGGTGCCCCTTCAATGTGTATCCAATGAGGGAGGCCCTTGTACTACAGAATGACGAATGTCCAGTGTAAGTGTGACGTGTGTGGGACCTCTAGCAGCAATACAATGTGATGACAGCTCAGTGATTGGAATGGTGGGCGGCTCTTAGAAGAGCCTTTGTGTCCTTGTTGGGATGATGGAAGGGGTTGACATTTGGGGGCAATCAAAGGGTTAACTGTGTGCTGGGTGATATTTTTTTGTCGGGGGGGGGGGGGTGTGCTTCATTGTAAAGTGCACTGCTCTGAATGGCTCAGCTCAGTGTGCCCAAACTGACAGGGCGGAGGGCTGTTGGTAAACAAAGCAGCCCTCCTCCCCATCAGTGATCCTCATCAATCACCCACTGGGACCTGGTGATTGACACCCAGGGCCGCGATTGGTGGCGTGGGTAAGGCTTGCGAACGCCACCTACCCGGATATGCAGAATCATTAATATATACTGCTACATAGTGGTGGGCATTAAAAGACTTGTCAAAAACTTTTTTTTTTTTTTTTTCGTTCAATTAAAGACATTTTTAAAAGTCTGGTATCTGGCTTACCACTTACTCATCCAGCAAGGGGAGGGAGCTGCATAAGGGTGCCCCCTCATTTAAAGGGATACCCTGTTGCTAATGAGCCTGCCTTTCTGCAAACCCCCACAACCACCGGGCCAGGGTTGTGTGGAAGAGGCCCTTGTCCCGCTCAAAGCCGAGGGCACGTGGCCTGGTAAGGCACAGGGGAGGTTGCTCGATCGCCACCCCTCCCCCTTTTCTTCCCTCCCTGTGCTCAGATCAAGGGTACAGTAGTAAGATAGGAAAGACCCCACATGTCCCCTCCCCCCAGTTATTTTTACTTTCAGATATAGTATTCTCCCCTGTCTTCGGCTGTGTGAAGCAACACACTGCATAAGGCATAAATGTGATATAGAGGTGCTGTGATGCAGATGAGAACTGACATATTCAGAGGGTGCCAGTCTCCCAGGATTCTGGTGACAATCCAAAACTGGGCAAATTCCTTCACTTTCACGCTACCTGATAACAGTAAACAGGGAAAAAAGAGAAGGTGAATCTATCTGATGGGGCACAGGGAGCAGGAAAACCTGTTTACCCTTTCTCCTCTTTCTCCAAAACTGATTTTTGTTTTTTACAATAGTGTGCTGATTGTTCCTATTATTCTATTTATTTCTTATAAAGTCCGGGTGTGCAAGGGGGGGTGGGGGGGGGGGGTCTTGGTGTCTGTGAGCTTATGAAAATGTAACACTAGCTGAGGTACATCTTAAAACATCTGGGGAGGGGAGATATTCCAAAGCAATTTCCAGTTACGTTTGCTTGGTGTTTGTAATCTTAATTTTTTAAAGGTTGCTAATAAAACCGTTGCAATGTAATGTTTTCCACATCTCGTACTATATGAAATCAGTAAATCTATTCCTAGTAATATATGGAGTAATGTCTCCATGATTTCTGTATAATTTCCTATGATGCCATGTTACAGCCGCACATATATCAGTCAGTGAAGAGTTAAACATTCGCCTCTACTACGTGTAACAATGTATCAAGAAGAGGAGAAAAGAGAAACAAGAAAACCCTTCCCGTCTATGTGTGTAATATAGTGACACCTAATGGGAGTGTTGAGCATTGCAGCCAATCATCCCATCCCCCCAATGTGCAGGTTAGTCCATCCCTAGAACGAATGTCCAGTGTAAGTGTGACGTGTGGGGGACCTCTAGCGGCAATACAATGTGATGACAGCTCAGTGATTGGAATGGTGGGCGGCTCTTAGAAGAGCCTTTGTGTCCTTGTTGGGATGATGGGGCCCCGGGGGGGATTACTTGGCGCTGGTGTACTTGGTGACGGCCTTGGTGCCCTCGGAGACGGCGTGCTTGGCCAGCTCTCCGGGCAGGAGGAGGCGGACGGCGGTCTGGATCTCCCGGGAGGTGATGGTGGAGCGCTTGTTGTAATGAGCCAGGCGGGAAGCTTCGCCGGCGATGCGCTCGAAGATGTCATTGACGAAGGAGTTCATGATGCTCATGGCCTTGGACGAGATGCCGGTGTCGGGGTGGACCTGCTTGAGCACCTTGTACACGTAGATGGCATAACTCTCCTTCCTAGTCTTCCTCCGCTTCTTGCCGTCCTTCTTCTGGGTCTTAGTCACGGCTTTCTTGGAGCCCTTCTTGGGCGCCGGCGCAGACTTGGCTGGTTCAGGCATGATCAGGGTTCACCACTGCTTGGCTGGCTGCGGGGAAAGTGTGCTGGAGCCGCCCTCGTGTGCTGCTTTTATAGGCGGCCTATGCAAATGAGTCTCATCCCTCCTCACTGTTCTATTGGAGGAAAAAGTCATGTGATGGAATGTGACGTCACGCTTTATTTCCTCGAGTACAGATTGGAAGGGAAACAAGTCTTACCGCTATTAGTTGAATTCTAAAGCAACCAATCGCAGCGTGTGACGTCAGAGCATGGAGTGTATAAAGGAGAGGAAGCGGCTGCTGGGGCCTATCTGTGTGTGATTCGTCAGTCATCCGATCATGTCTGGTCGCGGCAAACAAGGAGGCAAGGCTCGGGCTAAGGCCAAGACCCGATCGTCCCGGGCCGGTCTGCAGTTCCCCGTCGGTCGTGTTCACCGTCTGCTCCGGAAGGGCAACTATGCTGAGCGGGTCGGGGCCGGAGCTCCCGTCTATCTGGCCGCCGTCCTGGAGTATCTGACGGCTGAGATCCTGGAGCTGGCCGGCAACGCCGCCCGAGACAACAAGAAGACCCGCATCATCCCCCGACACCTCCAGCTGGCTGTCCGCAACGACGAGGAGCTCAACAAGCTGCTGGGCGGCGTCACCATCGCCCAGGGAGGAGTCCTGCCCAACATCCAGGCCGTGCTGCTGCCCAAGAAGACCGAGAGCCACAAGGCCGCCAAGAGCAAGTAATCCCCCCACAGGATTCCCTTCTATCAGCCAACACAACGGCTCTTCTCAGAGCCCCCCACATCTCCATACAAAGGGCGGCCATAAGGCTTCTATGGACACCAATCCCACACTCCTCTCTATCTCCCGCTTCTATGGGATTCTCGGGGGGGGGGGGGGTGGAGGAGGAAAGTCGGCGACTTCTTCCCTCCGTCCTGCTCTGTAGATCTCGGATTAGTAAAGGACGTTCTGGGATGGAAGCTGTCACGTGTTTGTAATGACAATTCGAAAAGGTGGAAATCCTTCCCGCCGTCCGGACAGTAAGTCTCCTCTACATCCGGGTGTCATCTCTGCTTCTCCATAGGAAGACGTTTGGACGCCGGGAAGGATTTCTATGTTGAACTTTCTGGGGAGAAAGTGATATCTCGGCGCCCCGGGATTGGGCGGGTTATTTGTAGCTGATAACCGGTTTTCACATCCGAATTCTAAACGGTAAAAGTAGAAAAGGATTTCAGTGACATCAAAAATCTTCCGGATCAGATCATTTCCTCCCACATTTTCTTATTTGTATAAAAATCTGTCATTGCTTCAATTGTCTAATACATTCCAATTTCCCGCCGGAGTTCTATGGACCGTTACAGACGATCTGCATCCATTGACCGTTTTATCCGGGAAGATCGATCAATCCTTCCATTCATTCCGAGCATTGCAGATATTCATGTGAAATGTTTTATTTGTACTCAAAACCCGACAAGATGGAGAACTTCCTGCACTAGGAATAGAGGTACTTTTTTACTCATAAGACAAACATTACTGGCTGATGGAGACAACGCCTACAGCTGTGATTGGCTCAGGTTCAAGAGAAATATTCCGCCCTATTATACCGCCAAATCCGAGCCGGAGAACAAAGGAGACATTGAGACATTTATCCGAGAATTATCATCGCTTTCATTCCAGACAGTTGTATTGATTAGTCAGGGATGTCGGTGATTACTGAGTCATGTCAGTCCTTGTTGTGTTATCTCTGTCCCCAGGATCCTCTATATCCATTGTGTTTGCGGACTAAATCACAATGACTAGAAATGGATTCTGATTGCTGAATACTCCCATATATTGTCTTGTAACCATTCTCAGAATCCAGGATTCCCCCCCCTCCCCCAACATCCAGAACATGAGTGACATACATGTCATAGATCTCTACCTTTCTATATGATGGGAATAAAGTATTGTACGATTCTATCAGATCTGTATACGATCATGTCACTGACCGATATGTATGTGTCCCTTCTTCACACATGTAACAGTTACAGATCCCCCCCAATATCACATCCAGATTGATGTGAAATGACTGGTAGAAATAAGTAATCATGACACCGCCAGATAAATATGTACAATGAATCGATAGAGAAATTACATGTATGAAGAACCAAATCTGTTCCTTTGTAAGAACATCCATTAACCCTTTCAATATTCGGGGCTCAGATCGGGTAGACAATCGTTATAAGCGCATTGCGATCACCGACATGTTTAGGTCACTCAGACCTTAGAATGCAAAATCCGGCATTCAGAACCATATCCATCCCGATTACCGATCACACTATGCAATCAGGTGATTGGACAGATTCATTAGTGGAATTGCCAAACTGTCTTTATACATGACGTCATTCTGTTATATAATCCCCCATTACAGGAGAAGCAGAGAGAATCCTGGAGATGATCAATCAATAGCCCTTTGTATGAGAAGGTGGGCGGCCCTGAGAAGGGCCTTTGTGACGATGAAGGGGGGGGGGGGGGGGGGTTATGAGAATTTATCCTCCGAATCCGTAGAGAGTGCGTCCCTGTCGTTTGAGAGCATAGACGACATCCATGGCGGTGACGGTCTTCCTCTTGGCGTGCTCGGTGTAGGTGACGGCATCGCGGATGACATTCTCCAGGAAGACTTTCAGCACTCCGCGGGTCTCCTCATAGATGAGGCCGGAGATGCGCTTGACTCCCCCTCTGCGGGCCAAACGTCGGATGGCGGGTTTGGTGATGCCCTGGATGTTGTCCCGGAGCACCTTCCTGTGGCGCTTGGCGCCGCCTTTCCCCAGACCCTTCCCTCCTTTACCGCGACCAGACATGACGAGTCTTCTCTGCTGCAAACACCGACTGAGGTCTGGGCTGGGCCCGCCTTCCTTTTATAGAGTATGAGCGGACCTGATGGGAACCCTCCTGGGAAGAGGCGGAGTCACACCCATTCTTTACACACAATACAATTGGATTCATCTGGAAGCTTTCTCCACGTTCCGCCCTTTTCAGATCCCTTAATGACAATAGAAATCCATCTCCAGGAGAAAAATCTCTTCATTCTTCTCAATGGTTTTCTATTTCTTCCGCGGAGATTACACAGAAACATTCATCTTTCACATTTCAGAACACAAACCATCATCACCAGTTCTATTGTTAGCAGCAATTTAATATTGAGAAATATGACTTGGAAATAAACAACACAAACATTTATACCGATGCCCCACGTTCATGTTTATAATATTGAGCGGACCTGAAGGGAGACTGATTGAAAGGGGCGGGGTCACAGCCATTCATTCCTCTGCAGAGAATTTCATTGATTTAGACCCTTGTAAACATTTGGATGATTTTTAGTGACTGATTTGGAGGAGGAAACCGATTTGGTTCCTCAGACATGTCATATGTTCTCTCTGGATACATTGTCCGTATTTCTCTGGCAGTCTCCTTATTTCTACCAGTCATTTCACATTTGTTTTTAGGAATATTCTGGATGTGATATGGGGGGGGGGGGGGGATCTGTAACTGCTACATGTGTGAAGGAGGGACACATAAATATCGGTCAGTGACATGATCGTATACAGATGTGATCATGGAATCTACAATACTTGTATTCACAATGTGTTACATGATTCGGTAAATATGGAAATCCATCTCCAGACTCATCAATACATCTACTTGGGATGAAAGCGATGATAATACTTCTCGGATAAATGTCTCATCTGATCAGTTCTCAGGTCGGATTTCGCGGTATAATCTGGCGGAATATTTGTCTGGAACGATCTACTCAATTCCGGCGGAAAAATTTGATGTCAGCGATTTGAAATTTGAGCCAATCACAGATGTGGGCGGTTCCTTCATCAGCCAGTAATGTTTGTCTTACGGGGAGACCCAAACAAGTCCTGTCCGGGATACTTTTTTTATTTGCACTAACATACAATTTTGAGGACGAGCTCTCGGGGAATGTCCCCTTCTTCAAGGTCCGAGCAGTACTGTACAAATCACACAGTTTTAGCAGAATGTTAGAAGAGATGAAGAAAATAAGAGGCTAGAGATAAAACACAGCAATCTCTAGCCTCTTATTTTCTTCATCTCTTCTAACATTCTGCTAAAACTTTCCTGTCGCAAATGCACTAATACGGCTACAATCACCTCAAGCAAAAGGGGAGACCCATAGAAATGTATCCGGAGATCTCGGTGTCGATGTTTCTAGTGCAGGAAGTGTTTTCTTGTTCTGTAGACTTTTCATTGATCTCTTCTCTACAACTAAATCAACAGACTAATAACTAGATCTTGTCGGGTTTTGTATTCTGAGGGATTGGAGGGAAAACAGAAATCTTAATAAATGCGCTTTATATGAATATTTGCAATGTCCTTATAATGATGTTTGGCTGATCGCAGAGCCTGGAATGAATGGAAGGGTTGATCGATCTTCACAGATAAAACGGTAAATGGATGCGGTCGGTTCTCCGTATCGGATTGGGCGGTAAGAGGGCGGATTGTCTGTGACGTCACATAGAATTCCGGCGGGAGATTTGAATGAAGCAATTAGAAAGTTGATCCAATGACAGTTATAGACGTTTCCTTCAGATAGTAAAACATCTTTTTTTTCTACGTGGAGTGTGAAGGAGGTGATGAGATCTGTTCCCTCAGTCGGGAGGATCGTTGTTCGGTATATATTGAACGATCTCTGATCTTCAGGAGAAACTCATCACAACTAAAGGAAGGCGGATAAGATCAGTCCCTGGAATAAGATGTCATTTCCCCAGAGTCTCACACTGAAAGCATTTTCTATTATTAATGTATAATTGTCATCATAATTAAAATATATAATATGGTATTATAAAATAATTATAACATTTAAATTATAAAAACAAATGTTACAAAAGTCAGTTATTTTAGATTTTGTAACAACATAACTTGATGATAATTGACATGGGGGAGGACACACGCCGCAGGACTTTAAAAACCGGTTCAGCTCCGCCCTATAGCAGAATTACTACTACAGGGCGGGCTCCCTGCACACAATCATATGTATATATACATGACTTGTGCTCCAGCCTTGATCGCCGCCATGGACGCGCGCGCCTGCCGACCCAGGGGTGCCGTGGTTCCGTGCCCAACCGATCAATCAGCAGATTAAGGCCAGTGATGTTCGGCCTGGATTTGCTGATTGATCCCTGACCTATCAGTGATCCTCCTGTACCTGTGGTTACACTTACACAGGTACAGGAAATGATGCAATCTTCTCTCCCTGGGTACATTCCACTCCAGAGAGAGAAGAAAGCAGATCCACGTGGGTCAAAAGCATTACACTTTTACAGTAAAAGCACAGCTAGGTCACATTTAACCCCCTGATCTCCCCCCTGTTAACCCCTTCACTCCCCTGTCAGTATCTTTAGTACAGTGTACAGATTTTTTTTACTGATCACTGTATTAGAATTCAAGGGATGTTTTGTTACGGGTGGAGTTGAGCAGGGCCTCTTTACTGGACAACCCAAGGAATTTGCTAAGAAGCATGGTGAGTATTTTACAGAACTCGATCAACGCCACAAGTTTTTGGAAAATGAAGAAAGAAATTGAAAAATGTTTTACGCATGACACTGAAAAGTGGCCCTTACTGCCACAACGATGGCAGAGCTTGGGCTGCCCTGCATAGAATGCTACCAAGTGGTCCCTTCCCAAAAAGGCTGAAGAGGGAAGATGCTGTATCACGTTTCCCACCACCCTCAGCTTCACTGTGGCCGTCCAACCTCCTGTCCATATCCCCCTGTCATCCAGAATCTTATGTAGGGGTCCCAAGACCTCTCCATACCTCCCCAACCATATCATTGTGTCCGCCGCTGGTATGGACTCATTCCTAATTAAGATGGTAACATTCTTTATCAGGGGCTGGCGAGAAACGACCTTAGGGAGAATCCCTGCCCACCTAGGGGACGCTTTACAATAAGCCTCATATCTTTGCCAGAATATGTCCAGGCTGTCTGCCCTAACAAAGGAGATGTCGTACTCTCCAGTACCCACAGGGGTAATAAACGCAAAGATATCTGCCGTCTGAAAGTCCATCTCAATGACCCTATCCACAACTTCCTTCCTGCTTGGTGGGGGGCCCTCACCCATCCACCTTAGTTGCACCACATTCCTTCTGCTTATTGCAGTAGGTGACCCCACCACACACATCTCAGCAAGATTACCAACACCCTGACCTCCTCTCAGGGCTGCTGAATAGCTCAATGTACCAGCTGTGGGATCGAGGCTGGTCTTAACACTCGGAGGGAAGGAGAGATAGTGGGTGCAGGTGGGATAGAAGCCGCAGGAGGGACAGAGGCTGCAGGAGGGATGGGATCCATAGGAGGGATGAGAGCAGCGGGAGGGATGGGAGCTGCAGAACGCATAGGAGCCGCAGGAGGGATGGAAACTGCGGGAGGGGCTGGAGCCACGGGGGGGGGGGGGGGGGGGGATCAGTAACACCGGGGGTACCTGTACACATAGGGACACAATTATCAGACAGCACAATGTCCTTAGGGTCCATACTCACGGCACACGCCGGTGCAAGAGGCTCCATCCTGCCCACCTGCAGATCCATGTCAGTAATCACAGGCTAACTGACAGCTAACTTCACACCGCCCTCCAGCTCACTAGAGAGCCTGTGCAGCTGTACGTACAATGCTCTCTTCCTCTCCTTCGGCTTCACCGGCTTCGGGACTCTCTCATCTTTACTGTCAGAATCCTCTGATGTGAAACGGAATTGTCGCCCCTGCAGAGGGGACTCCATTTCAGCCACAAAATCCAGGGAACCAGCACACTCAGCCTCTTCCACTTGAGATCGCCAATCCTGGCTCCTTTGTGGCTGCCGTGGGGGGATAGGGACAGATTCCTCCACTTCACTCCCTGGGGGACCCTTAACCTGCTGGGTAGATCCGGCAGATACAGCAGACTCTTGCACTCCCTCACTCCTCTTCTCCTTAGCTGGGCCATCTGACAAGTCTTCCAAGGATGATGACCCCACCTCCACATGGCCCCTCGCAGCAGCCAGGGACTTGCTCCTGGCAAGCTTAAACCGCTTCTCATTCTGATATTTTTCTTTGAGCAGGCCACTGGCAGCTTTCAGAGAGGCTACCAACTGGGTCTGCTCATGCACTTTGTGCTCAAGTGCCTCCAGCTCAGGCTTCATAGCCTGCCTTTTGGTGTTCCATACACGGTCATAGAAACATCTAAAACGCTTCAGCTCTAACCTCCATACATTCAGCTTCTCCTCCTCATGTCCAAGTTGGCCAATATGAGCTGCCACACGGTCTCTGTACATGCTGTAACTTTCCTCCTTCTTTGGGCCTATTCCCAGGTCCTCAACAGTTTTTGATATGAGGCCGGTACTAGGGCCCTCAGGGGGTCTCCTTCCACCGGGATCCTGCCCAGGACAGCTCAACCTCCCTGGGCAGGCAAAGCAAATCTAGCCCTGGCTTTCTCAGGCCCCTGGAAGCACTGCAGAGCTCTCCACCATGCGGCCACACCCCAGCTGATTGGAGCTGGCTAGGATAGCTGGATATTTTTTTTATTAAAGTAGGTCTTGCAACCAGCTACAAAGAAAAACATTTCCTTACAAAAATATAAAAATACAAAATATAAATAAATACATAAATTAATACATAGACCATTCCTCTGGTACAAATCAAAAAAAGGATCACATTCCTAAAGAAATTATATGAACAAACACATAACATAGCAACATTGCTTTAGGCCTATGGCCTTAAGAATGAATATCACATACAGAATAAGGCTTTTATAGCCACATCATCAACAAAAATCATCATATAAGAAAATCAAAAGTAGAAAGGGGAGGCTTTTATGGCCTCAACCAGCATATATGGGAAAAAAGGGCCTCTATGGCCACAAACATACATATGGGAGAAAAGGCCTTTACAGCCACATTACAGTTTGGGGAAAAGGCCTTTATGGCCGCGTAATAACCTACATAACATGATACTCTGCACAACCTTACCCCTAGTGGGGAAACATCAAACATAACATATAATACAATTCGTTAGGTTAAGAAACCCGATCTTCAGGCACTTGTAGCCTTTCTTCAAAAAACAGTATTTCTTTATCAAAATCTAGGGGGGTGAGAAGAAAAACAGGAAATAAACCAACACCCGAGATTAACAGATGGCAGCTACAGGCCTGATATTCCTCCACGCCTTTATCCAGGCCCTTTGCTGCCACCTGTCTCTCTCAAGACCCCACATTTTCTCAACCTCACCAAGAATGTCACACACCACCATCTGGACTGGAAGGACCTTCTGCCAAAGGGAAACCTGACACCATGCATTCCAGGTGAAGTAACAGACCACTAAACAAACTAGAAAAATAGTGTCAAAATCATACCCAGCATGGCTTTCTAATGCCCCATATACCCACTCTGCATAAGACATGCAGTGCAGGAAGGGGATATCCAGAGTCCTCCCCACCTCTTTATACACCTACATATTGAAGGGGCACTGAAGCAAGAAGTGGTCCATAGATTCCACCTCACCCCCACACTCCATCCTCGGACAACCACGATCATCCAGAGAATGGTACTTCAAGTTCCCCCTCACATAGAGCCTGCCATGAAATGTGAGCCAGGCCTGGTCTCTAAATTTCAAGAGTATCGGCTCCAAATTAATCAAACGTAATCCCTCCCTCATAATATGGCCTGGGCAATCCTTCAAGGCACCAGTGGTGCATGAAAAGCAGTAGCCACAATCCTCGCACCCAGGAGCTTCCTAGGGAGGGACCTGACCTCCTCTGCCGTCACACACCACCGCCTAAGTAATTTCAGGCATGAAGCAACATAAGTCGGGAGCTTACAATGTCTAACCCTCAGGCTTCTCACTAGCCCACCATTCTCCCAGCAGCTCAGAAGAGGACTAAACCAGACCCGGAAAAGGCTTACCCATGCAGGTGGTCTCTCTGCTAACATCCTACCAAAGTTATGTTTCAAGAACATCAGAGAGAAAAAAAACAAAAGCCACCCTTCCGCCTGGATAGGTAGGTCACATTCCTCTTAACAAGGTTACAAGGAAGAAGCAGCTGTAGACCCTCGTATAGAGAGACTCTGGCAAGAGACCAAAAAACCTGACATATAAAAAAATGGGGGTCAAGTAAGTCTTGATCAAATCGACCCTTTCCCTTAAGGAGTGCCGCTACCCCTTCCAGCATCTAATTTTGACCTTGGATCATAGAAGGATCCTTACCCTTTGACAGTAAAATCACAGCAGACTGTCTCATGGTGGGAGGGAGCGAACCCTCCTCCAGACAGCAGCTAAAGACCTTCGCGAGATGAGGTGCCAAGCTGGACTTAAAGTTCTTTAAAAACTCTGCTGTCAAACCATCTGACCCTGGTGTCTTTTTAATGGCCAGACTGTCTATGGCTTTGACTACCTCTTCTGCCGTGATCTCATCTGTCAAACTTGCAAGCAAGATGTTCTTTTCCAGACCTGGCATAGTATCCAGAAAGCTCAACATCCTTGCCCGTTCGAGGTGCCTTTTCCCCAAAAGTTCCTTATAAAAGGACCTTGAGACCTCCAAGATCCCTGACCTGGATTTTGTCAGTGTTCCCATACTATCCCTTAGGCCGGTGACCGTCTTAATCGCTGCGCTTTGTTTGCAGTTCTGGTAAGGGTCGGGTGAATGGTACTTCCCATAATCCCTCTCCAGAACCAAAGAAGCGTGCCGGTCATACTGGTACTTTCTGAGGAGAAGCTTCACCTCTGAGATAGCCCCCGAATCTCCACCGCTAGAAACAAGGCGGTCAAGCTTCCTCTGCAGCCGCTGGTAGGCAATGTACCTATCAAGCTGCTTATTTTTACCTATGGCCTTGAAAAACCTGCTGATCCGCACCTTAGTAAGCTCCCACCATTCTGACTTACTGTTGCAGAAATCCAGGATAGTTTCCTGAGCCTGAAAAAAATTCCTCAAAGGATTGTCTCACCTCCTCATTGTCCAGCAGGGCCAAATTAATTTTCCAGATACCCCTCCCTTTCAGTGGTGCATCTGAAATATTCAAAGACACAGTTAATATAAGGTGATCAGAGTACTCCACCGCCGAGTCCCCCTTTAAAAAAAACCTGTCTATTCTACTTTCACTTCTACCTCGCCTAAAAGTGAATCCCGTGCTGTCTGGGCTGCGCTTAATTAAGGCATCCTCCAGAACTGCTTCCCTGACTATTGCATTCAGAAAAACGCTGTCATATCCCAGCCTGTCATTGAAGCCTTTCCTGTCCTTGGGCCTAGTAACAGTGTTAAAATCCCCCCCAAAGACAACCTGCCGGGACGTAAAAAGGAAAGGCTTAATCTTTGTGAAGAGGCATTTCCTGTCCCACCTGGACTGCGGTCCATAAATATTAATAAGGCACAGTTCCTGCCCCCTCACAAGAACGTCTAGTACCAAACACCTTCCTATCTCCACTTCGATGACCCGCTGGCACGTTACCATACCGGTAAAAAGCACCGCAACTCCGCTGTAAAGCTCAGCCGCAAGAGACCAATAAGAGGGACCGCACCTCCACTCCCACTTTGCCAGATGAGCATCAGCCAAGCAATTAAGCCGGGTCTCTTGCAAAAATTAAATGTCAGCTCCAATACCACTGAGAAAAAATAAGGCTGTACTCCTAGCACTTACAGATTTTATGCTGGCAACATTAATGGTTGCCACTAGAGATGAACGAATCGAAGTATCCGAAGTGGAATTCGAGTCGAATATCGGAAAAATTTCGATTCGTGCCGAATCCGAAAAATAGCCTAATTTGGACGCGCGAATCGAAATTTTTCAGAAAATGGCGGCTGACATGTGCGGCGACGGAGCGGGGATGTCTGGGAAGGCGCGCAGACAAGGCGCGCTGACCCATAATGCATTCCTCAACTACATGTGATCGCATCAGCCAATCAGCAGCCAGCCAGCCAGCACTGTGTAATGGTCGAGCTATAAATAGCGGCCATTTTGGAATTCTTCATTTGCCTGCAGTTATTGAACAGAGGCAGACCGCTCTGTACTAGGGACAGGGACAGAGTTAGGGCCACAGAAACGATAATTGGGGACAGAGAAAAGTTACTTAGGGACAGAGAACCATTACTCAGGGACACAGACTTGTTAATGAGGGCCACAGAATCGTTATTTAGGGACAAAGAAACGCTAGTTAGGGCCACAGAATTCATAATCAGGGACAGACAGAATTGTTACTCAGTGCCAGAGAATTGTTACTTAGGGCCACAGAAACGTTATTAGGGCCACAGAATTTTTACTCAGGGACAGACAGAATTGTTACTCAGTGCCAGAGAATTGTTACTCAGGGACAGACAGAATTGTTACTGAGTGCCAGAGAATTGTTACTTAGGGCCACAGAAACTTTAATTAGGGCCACAGAATTTTTACTCAGGGACAGACAGAATTGTTACTGAGTGCCAGAGAATTGTTACTCAGGGACAGACAGAATTGTTACTGAGTGCCAGAGAATTGTTACTTAGGGCCACAGAATTGTTACTCGCACAGACACAGAATTGTTACTCGCACAGACACAGAATTGTTACTGAAGGCCACAGAACTGTTACTTAGGGCCACAGAATTGTTACTCGCACAGACACAGAATTGTTACTCGCACAGACACAGAACTGTTACTGAGGGCCACAGAACTGTTACTTAGGGCCACAGAATTGTTACTCGCACAGACACAGAATTGTTACTCAGGGCCACAGAACTGTTACTTAGGGACAAAGAAACGCTAGTTAGGGCAACAGAATTCATACTCAGGGACAGACAGAATTGTTACGGAGTGCCAGAGAATTGTTACTCTGGGCCACAGAAACTTTATTTAGGGCCACAGAATTTTTACTCAGGGACAGACAGAATTGTTACTGAGTGCCAGAGAATTGTTACTCAGGGACAGACAGAATTGTTACGGAGTGCCAGAGAATTGTTACTCAGGGCCACAGAAACTTTACTTAGGGCCACAGAATTTTTACTCAGGGACAGACAGAATTGTTACTGAGTGCCAGAGAATTGTTACTCAGGGACAGACAGAATTGTTACTGAGTGCCAGAGAATTGTTACTTAGGGCCACAGAAACTTTACTTAGGGCCACAGAATTGTTACTCGCACAGACACAGAATTGTTACTCGCACAGACACAGAACTGTTACTGAGGGCCACAGAAACTTTACTTAGGGCCACAGAATTGTTACTCGCACAGACACAGAATTGTTACTCGCACAGACACAGAACTGTTACTGAGGGCCACAGAACTGTTACTTAGGGCCACAGAATTGTTACTCGCACAGACACAGAATTGTTACTCAGTGCCACAGAACTGTTACTTAGGGACAAAGAAACGCTAGTTAGGGCCACGGAATTCATACTCAGGGACAGACAGAATTGTTACGGAGTGCCAGAGAATTGTTACTCAGGGCCACAGAAACTTTACTTAGGGCCACAGAATTTTTACTCAGGGACAGACAGAATTGTTACTGAGTGCCAGAGAATTGTTACTCAGGGACAGACAGAATTGTTACGGAGTGCCAGAGAATTGTTACTCAGGGCCACAGAAACTTTACTTAGGGCCAGAGAATTTTTACTCAGGGACAGACAGAATTGTTACTGAGTGCCAGAGAATTGTTACTCAGGGACAGACAGAATTGTTACTGAGTGCCAGATAATTGTTACTCAGGGCCCCAGAAACTTTACTTAGGGCCACAGAATTTTTACTCAGGGACAGACAGAATTGTTACTGAGTGCCAGAGAATTGTTACTCAGGGACAGACAGAATTGTTACTGAGTGCCAGAGAATTGTTACTTAGGGCCACAGAAACTTTACTTAGGGCCACAGAATTGTTACTCGCACAGACACAGAATTGTTACTCGCACAGACACAGAATTGTTACTGAGGGCCACAGAACTGTTACTTAGGGCCACAGAATTGTTACTCGCACAGACACAGAATTGTTACTCAGGGCCACAGAACTGTTACTTAGGGACAAAGAAACGCTAGTTAGGGCCACAGAATTCATACTCAGGGACAGACAGAATTGTTACGGAGTGCCAGAGAATTGTTGCTCAGGGCCACAGAAACTTTACTTAGGGCCAGAGAATTTTTACTCAGGGACAGACAGAATTGTTACTGAGTGCCAGAGAATTGTTACTCAGGGACAGACAGAATTGTTACGGAGTGCCAGAGAATTGTTACTCAGGGACAGACAGAATTGTTACTGAGTGCCAGAGAATTGTTACTTAGGGCCACAGAAACTTTAATTAGGGCCACAGAATTTTTACTCAGGGACAGACAGAATTGTTACTGAGTGCCAGAGAATTGTTACTCAGGGACAGACAGAATTGTTACTGAGTGCCAGAGAATTGTTACTCAGGGACAGACAGAATTGTTACTGAGTGCCAGATAATTGTTACTTAGGGCCACAGAAACGTTATTAGGGCCACAGAATTGTTACTCAGGGACAGACAGAATTGTTACTGAGTGCCAGAGAATTGTTACTTAGGGCCACAGAAACTTTAGTTAGGGCCACAGAATTGTTACTCAGGGACAGAAACAGAATTGTTACTGAGGGCCACAGAACTGTTACTTAGGGCCACAGAATTGTTACTCGCACAGACACAGAATTGTTACTGAGGACCACAGAACTGTTACTTAGGGCCACAGAATTGTTACTCGCACAGACACAGAATTGTTACACAGGGACACAGAACTGTTACTGAGGGCCACAGAACCGTTACTTAGGGCCACAGAATTGTTACTCGCACAGACACAGAATTGTTACTCGCACAGACACAGAATTGTTACTGAGGGCCACAGAACTGTTACTTGGGGCCACAGAAACGTTAATCAGGGACACAGAATTGTTACTGAGGGCCACAGAACTGTTACTTAGGGCCACAGAATTGTTACTTGCACAGACACAGAATTATTACACAGGGACACAGAACTGTTACTGAGGGCCACAGAACCGTTACTTAGGGCCACAGAATTGTTACTCGCACAGACAGAATTGTTACTCACACAGACACAGAATTGTTACTCGCACAGACACAGAATTGTTACTTAGGGCCACAGAACTGTTACTGAGGGCCACAGAACTGTTACTTAGGGCCACAGAATTGTTACTCGCACAGACACAGAATTCTTACTCGCACAGACACAGAATTGTTACTCAGGGAAACAGAACTGTTACTGAGGGCCACAGAACTGTTACTTAGGGCCACAGAATTGTTTCTCGCACAGACACAGAATTGTTACTCGCACAGACACAGAATTGTTACTGAGGGCCACAGAACTGTTACTTGGGGCCACAGAAACGTTAATCAGGGACACAGAATTGTTACTGAGGGCCACAGAACTGTTACTTAGGGCCACAGAATTGTTACTCGCACAGACACAGAATTGTTACTCAGGGACACAGAATTGTTACTCAGGGACACATAATCGTTTAATTAAAGAGTATGTCAGACAACATGCAGAGGAGTGGCAGAGGAGGCAATGTTTTAGGAGCGAGCAGACGTGGCAGCAGAGGAAGGGGTCGAGGCAGCACTATTCGCAGCCAGAGGCCAGTGCTCCCGGTGTCATCCAGCGGTCGTGTCTCCACCGACAACCCTGCCGTCGTCGATTGGTTGGCTCGGTCGTCTTCCTCTTCCCAGGTCACCTCTGACACCTACAGCCAACGGTCGGTGGGTACGTCAGACACAACCGTTAGTTGGCATGGCCCGGGACCAAGCCCACTGAAATCACGTGTCCTCTACCTGCCCCTGTCCTTTGGTGTTCCCTCACCAAGCGAAGTATCGCATGCTGTGGGCTCAGCCCCACTGTACAGTGAGGAAGAGCTAACAGAGGGCGGTCAGGAACGGGGGGAGACATCCGCCTTTTCAGCAGCCAGGCGAAGAAGTAGTGGCGAGGAGAGTGGCTCGGTAGCCGGTCTAGAGACAGGTCTGTCTCCTGACCCAGACGCAGCCGAGGGGGCTAGTAGTGAGGCGGAGACCCTACTTGATGATGAGGAGGTTGATCGCACTTGGCAGCCTCGTTGTCATCAGGCAATTTCTTCCGCATCATCAGGAGAAGAGGGTGGCAGCTTGGCAGCGAGCAAAACAGTCGGTGGGTTGCCCAGGAGACAGCAGCAGGGTCGCAGCAGTGTCAGTGGAGCCAAACGGCCACGGAGTAGAGCACCAGCTCCACTGCAGCCTACCACCACGGCCAGTAGTGGTGCCGGTGTGCACGGAGGAAGCAGCAGTCAGCCAGTGAGGAGTATCGGGGGCAAAGTTTCCTACTCGGCGGTGTGGCAATTTTTCGTCAAGCCGCCCGAGGAAGTAAACGTAGCCGTATGTCGACTATGTGGCCAGAAAGTCAAGCGTGGCCAGGGGGCCCATGTTGGGACTACAGCGTTGCGTCAGCATATGCAGCGTCGCCATTTGGTGGCCTGGGAAAACCGTGATAAAGATACGGCGGTTCTGCCCGCCCCAGCCCCCGCTCCATCACCCGCTCCGTTACTTGCTCCGTCACCCGACGTCAATCGCCCTCCATCAGCCAGTCAAGGCTCCAACACCTCTGCTGAGGGGAGTTGTCGCTCGTTGGCATCTTCCGCTCGTTCAGATGCTCCTTCTCCTGCTACTAATCTTCACGGATTCCGTCAGCAGTCTTTCTTGGAATCCGTTTCCAAGAGACAACAGTTTGCGGGCACGCACCCGACGGTGCAAAAGCTGAACGTCCTCCTGTCCAAGTTGCTGGTGCTGCAGTCCCTCCCTTTCCAAGTGGTGGACTCAGCACCTTTCAGAGAAATGATGGCTTGTGCCGCGCCGCGGTGGAGAGTGCCAAGCCGTCATTTCTTCGCCAAAAAGGCAGTGCCAGCCCTGCATTCACATGTAGAAGACATGGTGGGCCAGTCTTTGAGCATGTCGGTCTCTGCCAAAGTGCACGGCAGCGCCGACGTGTGGAGCTGTAACTATGGTCAGGGACAGTACATGTCATTTACGGCCCACTGGGTGAACGTGGTGCCGTCACAGCCGCACCAGCAACTTGGACAGGTCACGCCGCTTTTGCCTCCACGTTTGCACGTCCTTGGTCCGGCAAAAATGTCCGCCTCTACCACCTCTTCTTCCGCCGTGTCCTCAGCCGCCACCCCCGTGCCAAGTCCCATTACCCGACCGGCATATCACATGTGCAGGGCGCAACGGTGTCACGCTGTTCTGCACCTGGTATGCCTTGGCGAACGTAGTCACACAGGGGAGGAACTTCTGAGTGTAATGAACAGAGAAATCGACAGATGGCTGTCTCCGCGCAAACTGAAAATCGGAACCATGTTGACCGACAACGGAAAGAACATGGTGTCTGCTCTGCGTCAAGGAAGGTTGTGCCATGCGCCATGCATGGCTCACGTGTTCAATCTGGTTGTCAAGCGGTTCTTAAAATCCACCATCCCACTGCAAGACATCCTTAAAATGTCACGTAAACTTTGCATGCATTTCAGCCATTCCTACACCGCAAAGCACACCCTCCTTGAGCTGCAGCGGCAGAACGGAATTCCACAGCATCGCCTGATCTGCGACGTTGCAACAAGGTGGAATTCAACCCTACACATGTTAGACCGCCTTTACGAACAGCGAAAGGCCATCACCGATTTCCTGATGTTACATGCGGATAAAGGTACTCCCCTGTGTAACTTCGATGTCAGCCATTGGCAGCTCATGCGTGACACCTGCCGCTTGCTCAGGCCCTTTGAGGAGGCCACGCTATTCGTGAGTCGGCAGGACTATGGGATGAACGACGTCATTCCTCTGTTGCACGTCCTTGAACAAATGCTGTTAACAATGGCTGGTCAGGGTGCGGTAGACGTGGCGCACAGATCTCAACGCCACATGACCCCTGTGGGGGCAGGACAGGAAGAAGAGGAGGAGGTAGAGGAGGACATTTGTGCTCAGGAATTATTGAGTGAAATGGGTGGTTTTTCCACTCAGCGGACAGGAGTGGAGGAGCAGGAGCATCTGGTAGAGGAGGAGGAGGAGGAGACAGAGGACCCAGACGCACCGTGGCAGTATGCTGTGGAGATGGAGGCAGGGAGTCCCTCGCATTCCTTGGCACAAATGGCCCATAGCATGCTCGGTTGCTTGCGTAGCGACAGCCGAATAATAACCATCAGACAGAGGGATGACTTTTGGCTGTCCACCTTGTTGGACCCTCGCTACCGTTCAAAAATGGTGGCCTTTTTCACACCTGCTGAGAGGGAGGCCAAAATAACGTACTATAAAAACCACCTATGTAGTCAGTTGGTCTCTGCCTTTGTGCGCCAACGTCCATCCTCAGACACTGTGGGCCCTGTGCGCTCGCGTTCCGCTGCCATGGCAGCAGGGGAGGGGTGGGGTGGTAGGAGCAGTGGCAGCTCCACCAGCAGCGGCTGCCTCAGTCTGCAGTCGATGATGAGTAGCTTTCTTCACCAGCGCAGTGAGGAAACTACTAACCAGCCGCAGCAGCAGCAGCAGCATCAGGTGGACCTGGAGCAGGACCTCAAACAACAGGCTTGGGCCTACTTGGACAGCACCCTGCCAACCGAGGTAGACAATCCCCTTGACTACTGGGCAACGAAACTTGACCTTTGGCCCCAACTAGCTGAATTTGCCCTTGAAAGGCTGTCATGCCCGGCCAGTAGCGTGGCATCGGAGCGCGTGTTTAGTGCGGCAGGAGGTATTGTAACTCCGCGGAGGACACGACTGTCCACCCAAAGTGTGGAGAGACTCACGTTTGTGAAAATGAATCAGGCGTGGATTAGTCTGGATTTCAAACCACCAGTTCCTGACACAACTGACTAAATCCGCCATGAATCATGCCTCAAACATGTGCCACTTTGAGGTCTCCTCACACACTGCTGGTGTGTTGAATTTTTTGACATAGGGTGCTGGCAGATTATGGGCCTCCTATAGCTGCTGCCAGGCCCCTAATCTGCCATAGGCCCCTATATACCGCCTCCTCATGCTGCTGCCAGGTCCAGAGTCTCTCATGGGTCCCTGTACGGCCTCCCATTGCTGCTGTCTCCATCGCCACACTCTGCCATGTGCCACTTTCAGGTCTCCTCACACACTGCTGGTGTGTAGAATTTTTTGACATAGGGTGCTGGCAGATTACGGGCCTCCCATAGCTGCTGCCAGGCCCCTAATCTGCCATGGGCCCCTATATACCGCCTCCTCATGCTGCTGCCAGGTCCACAGTGTCTCATGCCATGTGCCACTTTCAGGTCTCCTCACACTGCTGGTGTGTTGAATTTTTTGACATAGGGTGCTGGCAGATTATGGGCCTCCTATAGCTGCTGCCAGGCCCCTAATCTGCCATAGGCCCCTATATACCGCTTCCTCATGCTGCTGCCAGGTCCAGAGTCTCTCATGGGTCCCTGTACGGCCTCCCATTGCTGCTGTCTCCATCGCCACACTCTGCCATGTGCCACTTTCAGGTCTCCTCACACACTGCTGGTGTGTAGAATTTTTTGACATAGGGTGCTGGCAGATTATGGGCCTCCCATAGCTGCTGCCAGGCCCCTAATCTGCCATAGGCCCCTATATACCGCCTCCTCATGCTGCTGCCAGGTCCACAGTGTCTCATGCCATGTGCCACTTTCAGGTCTCCTCACACACTGCTGGTGTGTAGAATTTTTTGACATAGGGTGCTGGCAGATTACGGGCCTCCCATAGCTGCTGCCAGGCCCCTAATCTGCCATAGGCCCCTATATACCGCCTCCTCATGCTGCTGCCAGGTCCAGAGTCTCTCATGGGTCCCTGTACGGCCTCCCATTGCTGCTGTCTCCATCGCCACACTCTGCCATGTGCCACTTTCAGGTCTCCTCACACACTGCTGGTGTGTAGAATTTTTTGACATAGGGTGCTGCCAGATTATGGGCCTCCCATAGCTGCTGCCAGGCCCCTAATCTGCCATAGGCCCCTATATACCGCCTCCTCATGCTGCTGCCAGGTCCACAGTGTCTCATGCCATGTGCCACTTTCAGGTCTCCTCACACACTGCTGGTGTGTAGAATTTTTTGACATAGGGTGCTGGCAGATTACGGGCCTCCCATAGCTGCTGCCAGGCCCCTAATCTGCCATAGGCCCCTATATACCGCCTCCTCATGCTGCTGCCAGGTCCAGAGTCTCTCATGGGTCCCTGTACGGCCTCCCATTGCTGCTGTCTCCATCGCCACACTCTGCCATGTGCCACTTTCAGGTCTCCTCACACACTGCTGGTGTGTAGAATTTTTTGACATAGGGTGCTGGCAGATTACGGGCCTCCCATAGCTGCTGCCAGGCCCCTAATCTGCCATAGGCCCCTATATACCGCCTCCTCATGCTGCTGCCAGGTCCAGAGTCTGTCATGGGTCCCTGTACGGCCTCCCATTGCTGCTGTCTCCATCGCCACACTCTGCCATGTGCCACTTTCAGGTCTCCTCACACACTGCTGGTGTGTTGAATTTTTTGACATAGGGTGCTGGCAGATTACGGGCCTCCCATAGCTGCTGCCAGGCCCCTAATCTGCCATGGGCCCCTATATACCGCCTCCTCATGCTGCTGTCAGGTCCAGAGTCTCTCATGGGTCCCTGTACGGCCTCCCATTGCTGCTGTCTCCATCGCCACACTCTGCCATGTGCCACTTTCAGGTCTCCTCACACACTGCTGGTGTGTAGAATTTTTTGACATAGGGTGTTGGCAGATTACGGGCCTCCCATTGCTGCTGCCAGGCCCCTAATCTGCCATGGGCCCCTATATACCGCCTCCTCATGCTGCTGCCAGGTCCAGAGTCTGTCATGGGTCCCTGTACGGCCTCCCATTGCTGCTGTCTCCATCGCCACACTCTGCCATGTGCCACTTTCAGGTCTCCTCACACACTGCTGGTGTGTAGAATTTTTTGACATAGGGTGCTGGCAGATTATGGGCCTCCCATAGCTGCTGCCAGGCCCCTAATCTGCCATAGGCCCCTATATACCGCCTCCTCATGCTGCTGCCAGGTCCACAGTGTCTCATGCCATGTGCCACTTTCAGGTCTCCTCACACACTGCTGGTGTGTAGAATTTTTTGACATAGGGTGCTGGCAGATTACGGGCCTCCCATAGCTGCTGCCAGGCCCCTAATCTGCCATAGGCCCCTATATACCGCCTCCTCATGCTGCTGCCAGGTCCAGAGTCTCTCATGGGTCCCTGTACGGCCTCCCATTGCTGCTGTCTCCATCACCACACTCTGCCATGTGCCACTTTCAGGTCTCCTCACACACTGCTGGTGTGTAGAATTTTTTGACATAGGGTGCTGGCAGATTATGGGCCTCCCATAGCTGCTGCCAGGCCCCTAATCTGCCATAGGCCCCTATATACCGCCTCCTCATGCTGCTGCCAGGTCCAGAGTCTCTCATGGGTCCCTGTATGGCCTCCCATTGCTGCTGTCTCCATCGCCACACTCTGCCATGTGCCACTTTCAGGTCTCCTCACACACTGCTGGTGTGTTGAATTTTTTGACATAGGGTGCTGGCAGATTACGGGCCTCCCATAGCTGCTGCCAGGCCCCTAATCTGCCATGGGCCCCTATATACCGCCTCCTCATGCTGCTGCCAGGTCCAGAGTCTCTCATGGGTCCCTGTACGGCCTCCCATTGCTGCTGTCTCCATCGCCACACTCTGCCATGTGCCACTTTCAGGTCTCCTCACACACTGCTGGTGTGTAGAATTTTTTGACATAGGGTGTTGGCAGATTACGGGCCTCCCATTGCTGCTGCCAGGCCCCTAATCTGCCATGGGCCCCTATATACCGCCTCCTCATGCTGCTGCCAGGTCCAGAGTCTGTCATGGGTCCCTGTACGGCCTCCCATTGCTGCTGTCTCCATCGCCACACTCTGCCATGTGCCACTTTCAGGTCTCCTCACACACTGCTGGTGTGTAGAATTTTTTGACATAGGGTGCTGGCAGATTATGGGCCTCCCATAGCTGCTGCCAGGCCCCTAATCTGCCATAGGCCCCTATATACCGCCTCCTCATGCTGCTGCCAGGTCCAGAGTCTCTCATGGGTCCCTGTACGGCCTCCCATTGCTGCTGTCTCCATCGCCACACTCTGCCATGTGCCACTTTCAGGTCTCCTCACACACTGCTGGTGTGTAGAATTTTTTGACATAGGGTGCTGGCAGATTACGGGCCTCCCATAGCTGCTGCCAGGCCCCTAATCTGCCATAGGCCCCTATATACCGCCTCCTCATGCTGCTGCCAGGTCCACAGTGTCTCATGCCATGTGCCACTTTCAGGTCTCCTCACACTGCTGGTGTGTTGAATTTTTTGACATAGGGTGCTGGCAGATTATGGGCCTCCTATAGCTGCTGCCAGGCCCCTAATCTGCCATGGGCCCCTATATACCGCTTCCTCATGCTGCTGCCAGGTCCAGAGTCTCTCATGGGTCCCTGTACGGCCTCCCATTGCTGCTGTCTCCATCGCCACACTCTGCCATGTGCCACTTTCAGGTCTCCTCACACACTGCTGGTGTGTAGAATTTTTTGACATAGGGTGCTGGCAGATTATGGGCCTCCCATAGCTGCTGCCAGGCCCCTAATCTGCCATAGGCCCCTATATACCGCCTCCTCATGCTGCTGCCAGGTCCAGAGTCTGTCATGGGTCCCTGTACGGCCTCCCATTGCTGCTGTCTCCATCGCCACACTCTGCCATGTGCCACTTTCAGGTCTCCTCACACACTGCTGGTGTGTAGAATTTTTTGACATAGGGTGCTGGCAGATTACGGGCCTCCCATAGCTGCTGCCAGGCCCCTAATCTGCCATAGGCCCCTATATACCGCCTCCTCATGCTGCTGCCAGGTCCAGAGTCTGTCATGGGTCCCTGTACGGCCTCCCATTGCTGCTGTCTCCATCGCCACACTCTGCCATGTGCCACTTTCAGGTCTCCTCACACACTGCTGGTGTGTAGAATTTTTTGACATAGGGTGCTGGCAGATTACGGGCCTCCCATAGCTGCTGCCAGGCCCCTAATCTGCCATAGGCCCCTATATACCGCCTCCTCATGCTGCTGCCAGGTCCACAGTGTCTCATGCCATGTGCCACTTTCAGGTCTCCTCACACTGCTGGTGTGTTGAATTTTTTGACATAGGGTGCTGGCAGATTATGGGCCTCCTATAGCTGCTGCCAGGCCCCTAATCTGCCATAGGCCCCTATATACCGCTTCCTCATGCTGCTGCCAGGTCCAGAGTCTCTCATGGGTCCCTGTACGGCCTCCCATTGCTGCTGTCTCCATCGCCACACTCTGCCATGTGCCACTTTCAGGTCTCCTCACACACTGCTGGTGTGTAGAATTTTTTGACATAGGGTGCTGGCAGATTATGGGCCTCCCATAGCTGCTGCCAGGCCCCTAATCTGCCCTAGGCCCCTATATACCGCCTCCTCATGCTGCTGCCAGGTCCAGAGTCTGTCATGGGTCCCTGTACGGCCTCCCATTGCTGCTGTCTCCATCGCCACACTCTGCCATGTGCCACTTTCAGGTCTCCTCACACTGCTGGTGTGTAGAATTTTTTGACATAGGGTGCTGGCAGATTACGGGCCTCCCATTGCTGCTGCCAGGCCCCTAATCTGCCATGGGCCCCTATACCGCCTCCTCATGCTGCTGCCAAGTCCAGAGTGTGTCATGGGTCCCTGTACGGCCTCCCATTGCTGCTGTCTCCATAGCCACACTCTGCCATGTGCCACTTTCAGGTCTCCTCACACTGCTGGTGTGTTGAATTTTTTTACATAGGGTGCTGGCAGATTACGGGCCTCCCATTGCTGCTGCCAGGCACGTAATCTGCCATGGGCCCCCGTACCGACTCCTCATGCTGTGACGTTGCAACAAGGTGGAATTCAACCCTACATATGTTAGACCGCCTTTACGAACAGCGAAAGGCCATCACCGATTTCCTGATGTTAAAAGCGGATAAAGGTACTCCCTGTGTAACTTAGATGTCAGCCATTGGCAGCTCATGCGTGACACCTGCGCTTGCTCAGGCCCTTTGAGGAGGCCACGCTATTCGTGAGTCGGCAGGACTATGGGATGAACGACGTCATTCCTCTGTTGCACGTCCTGGAACAAATGCTGTTAACAATGGCTGGTCAGGGTGCGGTACAGATCTCAACGCCACATGACCCCTGTGGGGGCAGGACAGGAAGAAGAGGAGGAGGTAGAGGAGGACATTGGTGCTCAGGAATTATTGAGTGAAATGGGTGGTTTTTCCACTCAGCTGACAGGAGTGGAGGAGCAGGAGCATCTGGTAGAGGAGGAGGAGGAGGAGACAGAGGACCCAGACGCACCGTGGCAGTATGCTGTGGAGATGGAGGCAGGGAGTCCCTCGCATTCCTTGGCACAAATGGCCCATAGCATGCTCGCTTGCTTGCGTAGCGACAGCCGAATAATAACCATCAGACAGAGGGATGACTTTTGGCTGTCCACCTTGTTGGACCCTCGCTACCGTTCAAAAATGGTGGCCTTTTTCACACCTGCTGAGAGGGAGGCCAAAATAACGTACTATAAAAACCACCTATGTAGTCAGCTGGTCTCTGCCTGTCTGCGCCAACGTCCATCCTCAGACACTGTGGGCCCTGTGCGCTCGCGTTCCGCTGCCATGGCAGCAGGGGAGGGGTGGGGTGGTAGGAGCAGTGGCAGCTCCACCAGCAGCGGCTGCCTCAGTCTGCAGTCGATGATGAGTAGCTTTCTTCACCAGCGCAGTGAGGAAACTACTAACCAGCCGCAGCAGCAGCAGCAGCAGCAGCAGCAGCATCAGGTGGACCTGGAGCAGGACCTCAAACAACAGGCTTAGGCCTACTTGGACAGCACCCTGCCAACCGAGGTAGACAATCCCCTTGACTACTGGGCAACGAAACTTGACCTTTGGCCCCAACTAGCTGAATTTGCCCTTGAAAGGCTGTCATGCCCGGCCAGTAGCGTGGCATCGGAGCGCGTGTTTAGTGCGGCAGGAGGTATTGCAACTCCGCGGAGGACACGACTGTCCACCCAAAGTGTGGAGAGACTGACGTTTGTGAAAATGAATCAGGCGTGGATTAGTCTGGATTTCAAACCACCAGTTCCTGACACAACTGACTAAATCCGCCATGAATCATGCCCCAAACATGTGCCACTTTCAGGTCTCCTCACACTGCTGGTGTGTTCCATTTTTTGTCATAGGGTGCTGGCAGATTACGGGCCTCCCATAGCTGCTGCCAGGCCCCTAATCTGCCATGGGCCCCTATATACCGCCTCCTCATGCTGCTGCCAAGTCCAGAGTCTCTCATGGGTCCCTGTACGGCCTCCCATTGCTGCTGTCTCCATCGCCACACTCTGCCATGTGCCACTTTCAGGTCTCCTCACACTGCTGGTGTATTCCATTTTTTGTCATAGGGTGCTGGCAGATTACGGGCCTCCCATAGCTGCTGCCAGGCCCCTAATCTGCCATGGGCCCCTATACCGCCTCCTCATGCTGCTGCCAGGTCCAGAGTCTCTCATGGGTCCCTGTACGGCCTCCCATTGCTGCTGTCTCCATCGCCACACTCTGCCATGTGCCACTTTCAGGTCTCCTCACACTGCTGGTGGGTTCCATTTTTTGTCATAGGGTGCTGGCAGATTACGGGCCTCCCATAGCTGCTGCCAGGCCCCTAATCTGCCATGGGCCCCCGTACCGACTCCTCATGCTGCTGCCAGGCCCGTAATCTGTCATGGGCCCCTGTTGTCGCTTGTTGGCATATTCCGCTCGTTCAGATGCTCCTTCTCCTGCTACTCCTCTTCACGGATTCCGTCAGCAGTCTTTCTTGGAATCCGTTTCCAAGAGACAACAGTTTGCGAGCACGCACCAGACGGTGCAGAAACTGAACGTCCTCCTGTCCAAGTTGCTGCTGCCAGGCTCGTAATCTGTCATGCGCCCCTGTACCGCCTCCTCATGCTGCTGCCAGGTCCAGAGTGTGTCATGGGCCCCCGTACCGACTCCAAATGCTGCTGCCAGGCCCGTAATCTGTCATGGGCCCCTGTACCGCCTCCCCATGCTGCTGCCAGGTCCAGATTGTGTCATGGGTCCCTGTACGGCCTCCCATTGCTGCTGCCAGGCCTGTAATCTGCCATGGGCCCCCGTACCGACTCCTCATGCTGCTGCCAGGCCCGTAATCTGCCATGGGCCCCTGTACCGCCTCCTCATGCTGCTGCCAGGTCCAGAGTGTGTCATGGGTCCCTGTACGGCCTCCCATTGCTGCTGTCTCTATCGCCACACTCTGCCATGTGCCACTTTCAGGTCTCCTCACACTGCTGGTGGTTTCCATTTTTGTCATAGGGTGCTGTATGGCCTCCCATTGCTGCTGCCTCCACCGCCACACTGTGGCTCCACACTCTGGTTTTGGCCCCGTGACTGGCCAAATGAGTGAAGTGTGCGGTGATTCTAAGATCGACGGCACTCATCTGCATGTCATACTGCCTGACAGTATTATTTCTCTTCCCCAGCAGACTCCAAGGGCATTTAAATTAAAGGTACAGTGTTCTGCACTAATATTAAGTCTCTCTGAAGCCTAGAAACACCCTTTTTTAAGTTAAATTCACAGCGAATATATTCGACTCGAATCAAAATTTTTCTACGAATTCGCCGAATCAGTCGAATCGAATTTTTGAATACTTCGCTCATCTCTAGTTGCCACCTTTATCGGAGCGGGAACTGCCATCAAGATAATTGAGGTGGACGTTTCTTAACCTTACTCTTCCCTGCCTCTGCAGGAGGCCTAGCCCTTTTGAGAGACCCCCCAGCCTCTTCATCCTCCATAGGAGAGATGGACTCCCCAGAGTCCACTTCATCCCTTGATGGTACCCCAAACTTATTTTCTAATTCTATTTCATCCACCTCAAATGATGATAGAGAGGAGGCGGGAGACAACACTATCTTACTTTTACCTCCCTTCCTCACTAAAGACCACTTTTCCCCCTCACCACCTTTGCCAGGCGTATCCTCACCTGGGCCAGAAACCTCCTGCCCAACCTCCACCCCACCCCTAGAAACCACAGAGCCCTTACGGCGAAGCGGGAGTAAAACTAGAGGGGGGGTCACTGAGGGCCTCTGGGACCCACCTGTTGCTTTACTGCGCTTTTTGCCAACCGGGGGGACAGGCACACTAGGGGAGGCAGACGACACCTGGGGAGACACGGGGACTGGGGTGGACTTCACAACAGTAGGAAACACAACTACATCAGGGGGTACACTCAGCGCTGCTGGTGCAGGAGCACCAGAGACTGCTGGATCACTAGGAGATGGGTCTGCACCCTTCTCCTCTGCATCCATTCTCTCTAGTTCTTCCTCAATCCCGGGCAAGTTGTGTAATGCCTCGGGGCATTGACTGTAGGAGTGTCCCAGCTGCAGACAGAGGTTTGTCAGGAAGGGACTTCCCAGCAATGGTGGGACTCACCTGCCTTGTGGGCTGCAGTACCAGGGCTGGCCAGCGGGTGCTCCCAGCAATCAGAGACTTAACCCTACAGCCAGCCAACACCTGAAACTGCTTATGCAGGTATATTTAAGGGATGGCCAGACCTGCAGACTCTGCCTTGGTGTGTGTGTTTTTCTTGGGCCCTGTATCTTGTAATCCTGCATTCTTGTTCCTGTGTTCCTGCTAGTACGTTTCCTTGTTGCCAAACTCTGCCTGTTCTGATTACGCTGACCCTCTCCTGCTCTGACCCCGGCTCGTTCCTGACCATCCCTCTGCCTGACCCTCTGTACCACGCTGCCCGCTACCAGCTGAACCTGGCTTGTGACCCCGACCATTCTCCGCTTGCTCCCCCTGTACCTACCTGCCCGATTGTTATTGACCCGGCCTGCCTGGCGACGCTTGCATTGTATGTACTGTTATCTGTGGGTGGTTGGTTGGTTTGTTTGCACTGTATTATGTTTTAGTATTGCACTGCGTTTATGTTTGTATTGTTAGTGTTAATAAATTATATTGTTTACAACATATCTGAAGCCTGCGTTTCCCTGCGTCAGTCACATACCTCTGGTCATACCTGGGAGCCCTGACAAGGTTGCACCGAATAAGACTACATTCACGTGCCACATGCCCAATGCTCTGGCACAAAGAGCACTTTAGCACTTCTCATGTTGCTGCAAAATGCCCCTTACTGCCACACCTATGGCAAACCTTTGGTTGGCCTGCATAACAAATTACCAATCGGTCCTTGCCAATAAAGGCTAACGTAGGGAGGTGTTTAATGACTTTCCCCTCAACACGCAACCTAACAGTTGCCGACCATCCCAATGTCCATATACCTCTATCATTGAGGATTTTCTTCAGGGGGGCTAGCACGTCCCCAAAACTCCCCAACCACACTGCTATATCTGCTGAAGGAATGGATTTGTTTTGAACCAGTATGGTTACATTTTTGACCAGGGGTTGCCTAGATATCACCTTAGGCGCAAGCCCCTCCCACCTTGGGGTCCCCCTCCACTCTCTCTCATATCTCGTCCAGAACAAGTCTAAACTCTCTGCCCTTTGGAACGAGACATCAAACTCTCCAGTCCCCACTGGGGATATGAAAGCGAATATATCAGAGGCGCTGGAGCCCATGTCCAGTATCCAATCTATCACCTCCCTCCTACTCGGGGGGGAGCTTCCCCCTTCCCACCTTATCTGAACCACGTTCCTTCTCTTAATGGAAGGGACAGATCCTCCTACCCGCACCTCCGGCACTCACACCGCAGTCTGTCCACCCCGCAGAGCCGCGGAGTAACTCATGACACGGACAGCAGGTGCCGGGTTTACTCCGGCTGTCACACGGGCACTGACACATCACGATACACCTGGGGGATCCACCCCACCTTTTCCCACCGGCAGAACGCCTGCCGGGGCAATCACCTTAGGGGAAGCAGAAACATTTTCAAAATTCCCCGCCTGCAAGACGCCAACTGGGACTGCTACATCAAAGGAATCTGGTCTCAAGCTTGCCGCTGGAATAGAGCCAGTCGGGACTGACACCCCCAAGGGATCCACTCCACCTTTTTCCACAGGCAGAACATTGGCCGAAGCTGTCACCTCTGGGAAAGCTGATGTATTTTTGAATTTTCCCGCTGGCAAAACGCAGGCCGGGACTGTTACTTTAGAGGACTCAGACTTCAAACCCGCTGCTGCCATAGAGCCAGCCGGAACCAATACCCCTAAAACAGGTGATTTAGTACAGACAACATTAACATTAACACCAACACCGTCCTCTGCACTTTTACTTACTGTCCCTTTTGGGGTGAGTGCCCTCCCGCAGCTTTATCGCTATTCCCTCAGGATTCTGTACTTTCTGTATTAGCGCGCTGGGCAATCTCTCCAGGCGGACAAACACAGATCTCTCCATCTCCCTCTGCCTGGCTGCTCTCGGGCATGTGTCATCTTCATCCTCTGCATCATCCAATGAAAACAAAAATTGCCTTCCTCCCAGAGGGGATTCCAGCTCTGAGATAAACTGCATAACACCAGCTCCAACACCTTCTCCTGGGTCCACCGTGGATCTCCAGTCTGGTGGCTGCTGCTGTTCCTGCTGAGGCTGGATGGATCCCGGCTTTCCTCCCGGCGGCTGCTGCTGCTTCTGCTGAGGCTGGATGGATCCCAGCTCTCCTCTGTCCTCTTTCAACACACACTCCTTAGCCTGCTGCTTGACAACGGCTTCACCTGCTACTACGGAGGGATCAGACAGATCCCCTGAGGTCCTCCTTGGTCTGCCCTCTCGCTGCTGCCATGGAGCGGTCAGGAGCCTGCTTAAAACGATCCTCATTGGCGTACTTCTCTCAAAGGTTTCCGCTTGCTGCCTTTAGGGAGGAGACCAGGCCACTCTGCTGGCAGACCGCCGACTCCATACTATCCAGCCCAGGCTGCATGGCCTGCCTCTTTGAACTCCATACCCGGTCATAGTTGGCCTTAAACTTTCTTAGGTCTCCTTTCATCCTCAGAAGCTTCTCCTCTTCCCTTCCAATCCTGGCCACAACACGACCTCTATATGAGGCATATGATTCACCCTTTTTGGGGGCATTTCCCAGGTCCTCTATGGGTGTCAAAGGAGGACCAGTACTAGGCCCCCCCGGGCTCGGCCATAGTTTGCTGGGCAAAGCCCAGAAATTTAGCTCCAGGCCCAAATGAGGCCTCCAAGAGCAGCAGAGCACTCTCACCACACTGCTTGCAGTAAGCCCCACCCAGGAAGTGGAGCCGGCTGTAGGATTGCTGGAAATGTTTTATTAAAAGGTCTTGCCACCAGCAACAAAAAACATTTTCTTACAAAAATATAAAGTTGATATATACAAATAAATAAATAAGTACAAAATACCATACGACTGGTCTAAACAAAGATCAACTAAATACAGTAATAATTCTCAAAGCATAATCAAAAATATAACAAACCAATATACGCCTTTATGGCAAAAAATAGGAAAGCATAATTTAAAAATGATAACAACAAAGCAGGAGCAAGCCACCAAAAATGACACTAATTGTTAATGTCAAAGACACATCTCCGACTCACTTATATAAGTGTGGATACATAAACCGAGGGAACAGCATACTAAACAATATGATAGTGTGACAAGAACACACCTATCTAAAAAAGAAGGTTTCTAAGTAATCCACGCGGAGTAGTGTGAATTCAAATGAATTTAACAATACTTTATTTGATCACATAGATCATAGGGAGGTTAAACATGAGCACGGTGTACATATGAAAAAAATAAAATCATGTTAAAAAGCACTTAGCGTCTTCAATTTAGGGTCATCTTAGCCAACAGAGCACCATATAAGGCAGAGTGGTGTAATGATGAAATAATTATCCTGGATTTCCGTAGGTTTCCTGCTTAATATTTGTGTGAGCCGTGTATTCAGTGGGTGTGTTCCCAGTGTATATCAGGGACCTCCTGGAATGTACAAGCTGGAACACAAAAATACATGGTATGTATCTAGCAATATGGAAACCAAATCACATCCAAAATTAACCAGACCTCCCTCCACAATAGTCAATGGATACTACTGTTACCTTCTCAAAGGTGAAACTATCATACCCGCCTCTCAAGTGTAGGGACTTCCTGGATAGCCACCCCAAATGGAACAAGGTCCACAGTACCAAATGATTCTGAGGATATATATAGAAAAAGTTAAATGTGTAGATCTTGGGCATCAGGTACCCCGAAAACAAAACATATATAAAAATGTGGATATATTACCATCAATGAGGATCAAGAAGACTCTTGTCGACTTGAACTAAGATCAGGTCCTTGATGCTTTTTCACAGATGCATATGGGGGTGAGGGACCAGGTATACACGATGCGTGGATTTCAAGCACATATAATGTGTATATAGCATATAGCAGGCCGTAGATACCTAAGTTTAATGTACCCAATAAAGGGTTTCCAAAAATTGCTCAATTTGAGAAGGTTATTTGCGGTTTTTAAAGGATGCGGCTATGTCACAGCAAAAAATACCTGAGTAGGATAGCGTATATATATATATATATATATGTAGATTCTCCTCCTGAGAGGAATTCCAAAAAATTCCCCGAGTATACAGGGTAAATTAGGCCCATGAATCATGCCCTATTAACGCCATGTAGGCTCTGTAAATCTCAACAGCCGTAAGCTTTTAAATAACTTGCCACCGGTGGAAGATATGTTTCCCTGAGGGATTGCCGTTTGCGAACCGCTGTGATAATAGCCCACTGGTAGTTCTCAGAGGGTCTTGGGCCTACCTAACAGGGAGCTGTGACACCGCCGTTCCTTCCCGCCTCGTGGGCGCCGCACCCTGTGAAGACGCCGAGCGTAGTGACGTCAATACGTTGACGCGTTTCGTCCGCCAATCACCGCAGACTTCGTCAGAACTGGGAGGGGACTTCAATCCTTTGCCTTATATGGTGCGCTAATTGCATACCAGAAAGTCTCCACCTCGCCATCTTGTGTTGAAAGAATATCACTACATTGGGAATGTCCAAAAATGAATTAAAACACATATCTTGAATTTTTTAAAAATGATTGCTGGATATAGAAGGGGAGCCTAATTACTATAGATCAAATTATCTTCCAAAAGAATGATAAACAGGAGATTATTATTAACATATTTCACGTTCACATAGGGAAACATCAAAACCAAGTCCAGCCACCAGAATTTCAAAATCAGTCCTATTATTCTATATGCTCACCACCTAATAAGAGTAGAAAAGGTTGAACAATTAGGTTCATATTTTGTCCACAGAGGCCCATATTTAGTTCATATAAAGGATATCGCAATATAGATTATAGCTCAGGGTATATAGAAAGTTCAGGGGAATTCATTTCAAAAACACCCCAAAGTTGAGTTCCGTGTTTAATCCAGATGGGACAAGTGCCCCTAGGGTATAAATCCAAAATTTTTCTTTTTGTAGGAGGACTTTATCAAAGTCACCCCGACGAGCCAAAATATTCAGCAGAAAGATCCCTTTTACTTTTAGACCATCTGTTTTACCCCCGTGTACTTCTTTAAAGTGTTGCGCCAGTGGGTTCACTTTTTCTCCCTTTCTTACATTCCTATTTTCATTTCTAATGTCTCTCAGATGTTCACCGATCCTAGTCCTAAGGCTTCTTTTGGTTTTACCTATATATATCTTTTTACATGGACATTCTATCATGTATACCATTTTACTACTAGAACAATTAATGAAGCTTCGTATTTGAAATGTCCTAGAGTTATCATTGTTGAAAAACTGATTAGACTTATGTACAAATGGACAAATCTGACAATGACCACATGGAAACATACCATATACACCAGTCTTCCTAGTTAGCCAGTTTCTCTGTGGTGCCCTCTGAAATTCTGATTGTACTAATATATCATTTAGATTCGTTTTGCCACCATATGGGGGCTCTCTCCTACCACTCTCGCTATCTGCGGATTTTGAGTTAGTAAATGCCAATGGGAGTCCAGGGCCTTCTTAACTTCATCCCATTGTTGTCCAAATTTAGTTATGAATCTTACCGGTTGGTTTTCAGTATTCGCAGCTGCCTTTGGTTTTGATTTATTAATTAATTCCTCTCTTGTTTTACCGAGGGCTTTTCTTTTTGCTCTTCTTAGGGTTCTATGTGAATAGCTCCTCTCTCTGAACCTTTTGTAGAGCTGGATAGATTCATGTCTATATTCTAATTCTTCTGTACAGTTTCTTTTTATTCTCTGGAACTGACCTATAGGGATTCCCTGTTTCAGACTCCTTGGATGATAGCTATTAGCATGTAAAAGTGTATTGGCCGCTGTTTCCTTTCTAAATGTTTTAGTAACCAGTTCATTTTTGTGGGCAGAGATTGACAAATCCAAAAGAGTTATCACCTCTCTATCTACTGTATAAGTGAGTTTGATATTCCTATCATTCTTGTTCAAAAATTCCATAAAGCTTTTGAGCTCATCCATACCTCCATCCCATACCATTAGGACATCATCAATGTATCGCAACCAGGTTATTGCATATTGTTTATAGGGAGTGGAGGGATATACTAATTCCTCCTCCCACAGACCTAGATGTAAACATGCGAATGCCGGGGCCCAGGGTGCTCCCATGGAGGTACCACATATTTGCTGATAGAAGGAGCCCAGAAACTGAAAACAGTTATGGGTCAGCATAAACTCAAGCAAATCCAATATAAATTCATTTTGAGCCCGCATTTCAGGAAAGTATATCTCCAGAAAATGGGCCACCGCTTTCTGTCCCCAGACGTGTGGGATGGAGGTATACAGTGATTCCACATCAATGCCCACCAGGAGTGCACCTTCTGGTACTTTTACATTTATAATCTTTTTAAGTACATCCCCCGTATCTCTTACATAAGATCTGAGTTCCAAGACCAAATCCTTGATTAAGTCGTCTACAAATTTACCTATTGGTTCCAGGGGGCCACCAATAGCAGATACTATAGGGCGTCCCGGTGGTTGAGAGGGATTTTTATGTATTTTTGGGATTACATAGAAGGTGGGGATATTATATGTTTCAACTGTCAGCATATCACATTCCCGTTTGGTTAATAGATTTGCTTCACGTGCCGATCCCACTTTTTTATTTAAATCAACCACAAGTTTTGGGAACGGGTTATTATGTAGTTTGCGATATGTATCCAGGCTCCTTAGCTGTCTAAGCACCTCCTTCTCATATTCCACACTCTCTAATAGTACTACATTCCCCCCTTTTGTCACTCTTTTTAATCACAATGTTTTTAGCATTTCTAAGTTCCATAAGGGCTATTCTTTCACCCCTGGTGAGGTTATCAGCATTCCTCATTGTCCAGTCTATTTTTCCAAGGTCATCATGCACGAGATCTAAAAAAGTACTTAGCCATTTATTTTCCCTAATATTAGGCATTCTTTTGGAAGGAGTTTTTAGTCTAGTATGTCTTTTCCACTTGTTAGAAACATCCCCCTCCCCAAACTCACTGTCTGTGGGAGTCTCGTCAAGAAGACTAATGAGATCTCTGAATGCCTGTTGTTCCCTCTCTGAATTCAGATCACAGGGATTCTGTTCTTCTCTAGATACATATGGAATTCTTAAAAGGATCTTTCTCAGAAACAAGTTCAACTCGGAATCTAAATGATATACTAGTACAATCAGAATTTCAGAGGGCACCACAGAGAAACTGGCTAACTAGGAAGACTGGTGTATATGGTATGTTTCCATGTGGTCATTGTCAGATTTGTCCATTTGTACATAAGTCTAATCAGTTTTTCAACAATGATAACTCTAGGACATTTCAAATACGAAGCTTCATTAATTGTTCTAGTAGTAAAATGGTATACATGATAGAATGTCCATGTAAAAAGATATATATAGGTAAAACCAAAAGAAGCCTTAGGACTAGGATCGGTGAACATCTGAGAGACATTAGAAATGAAAATAGGAATGTAAGAAAGGGAGAAAAAGTGAACCCACTGGCGCAACACTTTAAAGAAGTACACGGGGGTAAAACAGATGGTCTAAAAGTAAAAGGGATCTTTCTGCTGAATATTTTGGCTCGTCGGGGTGACTTTGATAAAGTCCTCCTACAAAAAGAAAAATTTTGGATTTATACCCTAGGGGCACTTGTCCCATCTGGATTAAACACGGAACTCAACTTTGGGGTGTTTTTGAAATGAATTCCCCTGAACTTTCTATATACCCTGAGCTATAATCTATATTGCGATATCCTTTATATGAACTAAATATGGGCCTCTGTGGACAAAATATGAACCTAATTGTTCAACCTTTTCTACTCTTATTAGGTGGTGAGCATATAGAATAATAGGACTGATTTTGAAATTCTGGTGGCTGGACTTGGTTTTGATGTTTCCCTATGTGAACGTGAAATATGTTAATAATAATCTCCTGTTTATCATTCTTTTGGAAGATAATTTGATCTATAGTAATTAGGCTCCCCTTCTATATCCAGCAATCATTTTTAAAAAATTCAAGATATGTGTTTTAATTCATTTTTGGACATTCCCAATGTAGTGATATTCTTTCAACACAAGATGGCGAGGTGGAGACTTTCTGGTATGCAATTAGCGCACCATATAAGGCAAAGGATTGAAGTCCCCTCCCAGTTCTGACGAAGTCTGCGGTGATTGGCGGACGAAACGCGTCAACGTATTGACGTCACTACGCTCGGCGTCTTCACAGGGTGCGGCGCCCACGAGGCGGGAAGGAACGGCGGTGTCACAGCTCCCTGTTAGGTAGGCCCAAGACCCTCTGAGAACTACCAGTGGGCTATTATCACAGCGGTTCGCAAACGGCAATCCCTCAGGGAAACATATCTTCCACCGGTGGCAAGTTATTTAAAAGCTTACGGCTGTTGAGATTTACAGAGCCTACATGGCGTTAATAGGGCATGATTCATGGGCCTAATTTACCCTGTATACTCGGGGAATTTTTTGGAATTCCTCTCAGGAGGAGAATCTACATATATATATATATATATATACGCTATCCTACTCAGGTATTTTTTGCTGTGACATAGCCGCATCCTTTAAAAACCGCAAATAACCTTCTCAAATTGAGCAATTTTTGGAAACCCTTTATTGGGTACATTAAACTTAGGTATCTACGGCCTGCTATATGCTATATACACATTATATGTGCTTGAAATCCACGCATTGTGTATACCTGGTCCCTCACCCCCATATGCATCTGTGAAAAAGCATCAAGGACCTGATCTTAGTTCAAGTCGACAAGAGTCTTCTTGATCCTCATTGATGGTAATATATCCACATTTTTATATATGTTTTGTTTTCGGGGTACCTGATGCCCAAGATCTACACATTTAACTTTTTCTATATATATCCTCAGAATCATTTGGTACTGTGGACCTTGTTCCATTTGGGGTGGCTATCCAGGAAGTCCCTACACTTGAGAGGCGGGTATGATAGTTTCACCTTTGAGAAGGTAACAGCAGTATCCATTGACTATTGTGGAGGGAGGTCTGGTTAATTTTGGATGTGATTTGGTTTCCATATTGCTAGATACATACCATGTATTTTTGTGTTCCAGCTTGTACATTCCAGGAGGTCCCTGATATACACTGGGAACACACCCACTGAATACACGGCTCACACAAATATTAACCAGGAAACCTACTGAAATCCAGGATAATTATTTCATCACTACACCACTCTGCCTTATATGGTGCTCTGTTGGCTAAGATGACCCTAAATTGAAGACGCTAAGTGCTTTTTAACATGATTTTATTTTTTTCATATGTACACCGTGCTCATGTTTAACCTCCCTATGATCTATGTGATCAAATAAAGTATTGTTAAATTCATTTGAATTCACACTACTCCGCGTGGATTACTTAGAAACCTTCTTTTTTAGATAGGTGTGTTCTTGTCACACTATCATATTGTTTAATAATATAAAAATGTCAGGGCCTTTATGGCCTATATCACAGCACTGGCCTGTATGGGAGTCTTCCGCTATGCGGATACATTTTCACAAGAAAAAAAATTCCCAAAGGCACTTTCGGCCCATAAGGTAGTGGCGGTGCCATTATGGCCCATATCACTCATGACGAGGCATTTGGCCTGTCTGAGATTCGGGGAGGAATAATCTTAACAGCAGCTTATTCAGTCTATCAGGCTTTGACAAAGGCCCTTTCGGCCTTTCAGATAAAAAAGAGGCCTTTATGCCTCATCCACCTATACACATACTTAGGCCCTTTTGGCCATATCATAATCATAAATGTATTTAACACACAAAACAAAAAATGCAGAACAAAACCTGAGAAACGCAGGTCTTCAAATGTACGTAGCCTCTCTATAAAACCTCTTCATCCAAAATCTAAGGGAGTGGAACACTCAGAGAAAGAAAAAAGAACAGCATCCTCACCCAGAGATCAACAGACCGCGGCTGCAGACCTGATATTCCTCCACGCCTCTATCCAGGCCCTTTGCCGCAGTCGGTCTTTCTCAAGACCCCAAATTTTCCCACCCCCACCAAGAATGTCATATACCACCACCGAGACAGGAAGGATTTTCTGCCGATTGGAAACCTCAGTTCCAAGTGAAATATCGGACCACTGGACAAACTAGAAAAAGAGTGTCAAAATCAAAATCCACATGTCTTTCAAATGCCCGATATACCCACTCTGCATAAGACATGCAGTGCAGGAAGGGGATGTCTAGAGCCCTCCCCACCTCTTTGTACACCTCTATATTGAAAGGGCACTGAAGCAAGAAGTGGTCCATAGTCTCCACTTCACCCCCACACTCCATCCTCGGACAATCACGGTTGTCCAGAGAACGGCACTTCAAGTTCCCTCTCACATATAGCCTGCCATGGAATGCGAGCCAGGCCTGGTCCCTAAACTTTAAGGGAATCCTTTCCATATTTATCAATCTTAAGCCCTCCCGCAGACTATGGCCTGGGCAATCCTTCAAGGCCAGCGGTGCATGAAAAGCAGTGGCCACGACCCTCTCCCTGAGAAATTTCCCAGGAACAGATCTGACCTCCTCCGCTATCACACACCACCACCTACGTATTTTCAAGCTCAGGGCAACATAAGCCAGGAACTTACCGTGCTTGACTCTCAGGCTTCTCACTGGCCCGCCACTCTCCCAACAGCTCAGAAAGGGTTTAAACCAAGTCCAGAACAAACCTACCCATGCAGGCGGCTTCTCTTTCAGCATATTATCAAAATTATGTTTTACAAACATAACAGAGAAGAAAACAATTGGGTTTACCATTCCTAGGCCACCCTCCCGCCTGGACCGGTAGGTCACATTCCGCTTCACTAGGTTCAGTCTGTTTCCCCATAATAGCTGGAAGAAACAGCTGTAGACCCTCGTATAGAGAGACTCTGGCAAGAGACAAACGTAACTTATGTACAAAAAGACAAGAATCAGGTAGGTCTTGATCAGATTGACCCTTTATCTTAAGGAGAGCCATCCCTTCCAGCATCTCACTTTAACCTCGGCATCAGACAACCTGGATTCCCAATTCGATTTACCATAATCATCAGGGCCAAATGTGATGCCTAACACTTTGCTCTTTGGCTGGGGCTCCGGGAAGGTATCCGGAAGCGAGAAGTTCTCACCTTCCCTACCCATCCAGAAAACTTCACTTTTTTCACGATTGATCTTGGAGCCTGATGCCTCCGCATACTGTTCCATCTCTGAGACAACCTCCTGCGCCTCTTCAGTCCCAGAGATGAAAACAGACACGTCATTGGCATAGGCCACGACTCTCAAAGGCGGCTCACCAGTAGCACCCACCGGCACCCCACCCAAAGCCCCACCATCTAGCCTCCTGATGAAGGGGTCAATGGCAAAGCATAGAGCAAGGGACTCAGCGGACACCCCTGCCTCCCCCCAGAGCCAACCCCAATGGGTCGCCCAACCCAACCATTGATCAACATGAAGTTTTCCGCCCCTCTGTACAATGTTTTCAACCAGCCAATAAACCTCCCTTCCAGGCCATATCGGTCAAGGAGATGCCAGAGGTACTTATGATCTACCAGATCAAAGGCCTTGGCCTGATCCAGCGCCAGCAAATACTTCCTACTGCCATCAGCCCTGCATCGCTCCAGAACCTCCCGGACAGCTAACACCGCTGTGAACGTACTTCTGCCCTGAACCGAGCAGTGCTGACGCTGTTAAAGTAACCCGTCTGCCACTGACGACAAGCGCCAGAAAAGGATCTTGGCCAGAATCTTCCTATCGACATTGAGAAGGCTGATGGGGCGCCAATTCTCAATCATCGAAGGGTCCTTACCCTTTGACAGCAAGATCACAGCCGATTTCCTCATGGAGGGAGGGAGCGAACCCTCATCCAGACAGCTATTAAAGACCTCCGCAAGGTGAGGTGCCAAGCTGGACTTAAAAATCTTAAAGAATTCTGCTGTCAAGCCGTCTGGTCCAGGCGTCTTCTTGATGGCCAGACTATCTATGGCTTTGACTACCTCTTCAACTGTGATCTCACCTGTCAAACTTGTGGGCGGAATGTTGTTTTCCAGACCTGGCGTAGACTCCAAAAAGCTCGACATCCTTGCCCGGTCGAGGTGCTTCTCCCCCAAGAGATCTTCAAAGAATGCCCTTGAGACCTCCAAGATCCCTGACCTGGATTTCGTCAGAGATCCCATACTATCTCTCAGGCCGGTGACCGTTTTAATCGCTATACCTTGCTTTAAGTTCTGGTAAGGGTCAGGCGAATGGTACTTCCCATAGTCCCTCTCCAGAACCAAAGAGGCATGCCGGTCATACTGATACTTCTTCAGGAGAAGCTTAACCTCTGAGATGGCCCCCGAATCTCCACCCTCAGAGTCAGAGTCAAGGCGATCAAGCCTCCTTCGCAGCTGTTGGTAGGCAAAATACTTATCAAATTGTTTTTTCTTACCTAGGGCCTTGAAAAACCTGCCAATCCGCACTTTGGTAAGCTCCCACCACTCCGACTTACTGCTGAAGAAATCCAGGATGGTCTCCTGAGCTTGAAAAAAATCCTCAAAGGATCGTCTCACCTCCTCATCGTCCAGCAGAGTTGAATTCAATCTACAGACACCCCTCCCCTTCGGTGGCGTATCTGAAACATTCAAAGACACAGTCAGCAAAAGGTGGTCAGAAAATTCTACTGCCTGACACACAGGTCCCGAGAAGGCGGAGTTCCCCTTTAAAAAAAAACCTATCTATTCTACTCTCACTTCTACCTCACCTAAAAGTGAATCCTGTGCTGTCTGGGCTGCGCTTAATTAAGGCATCTTCCAGACCTGCTTCCCTAACTATCTCATTTAAAAAAACGCTGTCATATTCCAGCCTGTCAATGGAGCCCTTCCTGTCCTTAAGGCTAGTGACAGTATTAAAGTCTCCTCCAAAGACAACTTGCCGGGACGTAAAAAGGAAAGGCTTAATCCTTGTAAAGGCATTTCCTCTCCCACGTAGACTGGGGACCGTAGATATTAATGAGCCTTAGCTCTTGCCCCTTCACAAGGACGTCCAAGACCATACATCTTCCAATCTCCACCTCAATGACCCGCCGACACTTTACCATGCCGGAAAAAAGTACCGCAACTCTGCTGTAAGGCTCGGCCGCAAGAGACCAGAAGGAGGGACCACACCTCCACTCCTTCGCCAGATGGACATCAGCCAGACTGCTGAGCCGGGTCTCTTGCAAAAACAAAACATCAGCACAAATACTGCAGAGCAAAAATAAGGCCACACTTCTAGCACCTACAGACTTTATGCTGGCAACATTAATGGTTGCCACATTTATCGGAGCGGGAACTGCCATCAAGGTAATTGAGATGGTCGTTTCTTAGCCTTTGTCTACGTGACTTTCCTCTGGGTTCCCTTTCCTACCCCATCATCCATAGGGGAGAGGGTACCTCCAGAATCCCCTTCCTCCCCGGAGAGGACCTCAAACTTGTTGCCAGATATAATCTCTACTTCCAAAAAGAAAACAGACGATGCAGGGGACAACCCTACCCTGCTCCCTCCCTTCCCAACCACAGACCACCCCTCCCCCTTGGTCACTTTACTTAACCCACTTTCCTTAGGGACAGATACCAATCCTGCCTCCTTCCCAACCACCTCAGACGCCACCACATCACCACCAGATTGTCGGTGGCGCCGTGGGAGAAGTACGGGGGGAGGCATCACCGAAGGCGCTCCAGACGCCTTCTTGGCTCCAGCGCTTCTGTTTTTCCTAACAGGGGGGATAGGAACACTGGGGGCAGCGGTAGACAACACTGGGAAAGATATTTGGGAGGACACAGAGACAGTGGGAGACTCTCCAGAGGGAGAGGGTACGGACACATTAGGGGCCACAACAGGCACCGACAGCGCCAAAGAACCTTCGGTGTCAGATTTGTCCGAGGAAGGGGGGAGGGGGGATGGCTCCTCACCCCTCTCCTCAGCATCCATCCGGTCCAGCTCCTCCATGAGCCCAGACAAATTGTGGAGTACCTCTGGGCACTTACTATATGAGTGCCCCAGCTGTTGGCAAAGATTACACCTTATTAAATTACACTCTCTGGCTGTATGCCCCATCCCCTGACACAGAGAACATTTCAGGATTTCACATGTCGCTGCAAAGTGCCCCTTGTTTCCACACCGGTGGCAGACTTTAGGCTGGCCAGCGTAAAAAATGGTCAGCCTGTCTCTTCCCAGGAATGCTGAAGTGGGCACATGCTTGATCTTATTATCCTCCGTATGCAGTCTGACTGTTGCTGCCCACCCACCTGTCCATATCCCCCTATCATCTGTAATCTTCCTTATGGGGGCCAAGACATCCCCATATTTCCCCAACCAGATAGTAATGTCAGCTGCCGGGATGGTTTCATTCCTCACCAAGATGGTTATATTCTTGGTTAACGACTGACGCAACACCACTTTAGGTACTAGCCCCTCCCACCTTGGGGTCCCTTTACACTGGTTCTCAAACTTTATCCAGAATGTTTCTAGGCCTTCCGGCCTCTGAAAAGAAATGTCATATTCGCTGGACCCCAATGGGGCTATGAAGGCAAATTTATAATGAACCCTAAAGCCCATCTCGATGATGCGATCCACCACTTCCCTTCTGATTGGGGGCGGGGCTTTCCCTTCCCATCTTATCTGCACAACGTTCCTTCTTTGTGCCGCAGGCCCCCCCATGCTTACTACAGGCGGATGCACCACAGCCTGACCCCTTCTTAGGGCAGCAGAATAATCCAGTACGGGGGGGGGGGGGGGGGGAGAGGAGGCAGACACCCCCTTCACAACACTTGACATAGAAGGAACATTACCCATGGGAGCAATACTCTGCACAGCAGCTGACACATTACACATGGGAGCAATACTCTGCACACAAGATAACACCTTACCCTGGGAGAAATACTCTGCACGACAGCTGATACATTACACATGGGAGCAATACTCTGTACCGCAGCTGACACATTACCCGTGGGAGCAATACTTTGCACAGCAACTGACACCTCCCCCACTGGAGCAATACTCTGCACAGCAGCTGACACATTACCTGTGGGAGAAATACTCTGCACAGAAGCTGACACCTCCCCCACTGGAGCAATGTTCTGCACAGCAACTAACACCTCCCCCTCAGAAGCAATACTCTGCACAGCAACCTGCTCCCCTGCAGCATTACTCACCCTCCCGCTCTGCTCCTTTGGCAGCAGCTCACTGGGGATTTGTTCCAGCCGCACATACACAGCCTTCTCCCTCCCCCGCTGCTTCACCGGCTTCTGCCGACTACACCCCTCATCACCAGACTCCTCAGATGTGAAGGCAAAATGCCGGCCATGTAGCGGAGACTCCAGCTCTGTTATGAAGCATAGCCCCGCCACAGCGTCACTGGGAGTCTCCTGTGACCCCCATTCCGATTGCTGCTGGGCAGGGATAGTTCCTAGCGTCTGCTCCAGCCTCCAGACCCGACTCCACCACCATTGGTGCGCTCCCTCCGGTTGGGGAAAGCCCATCCGACGTTACTGGTGCTCTGGCCGGCTCTGATAGGTCCCCGGACGAGACTTCCTCCACGAGGTCGACTTCTCACCGCTGCCATCAATTGTTCCTTGGCTTGCCTGAAGCGCTCCTCATTGGAGAATTTCTCCCTCAGGATCCCGCTGGCTTGCTTCAGAGATGACACGAGGTTGGCCTGCTGATGGACAGCCTGCTCCATGGCGTCCATCTCAGGCCTCATCAGCTGCCTCTTGGTGCTCCACACCCGCTCATACCCAGATCTTTTCTTTTTCAGATCCAGCCGCATCTTATTCAGTTTCTCCTCTTCCTTCTTGATTCTGGCCACATGAGCCGTCACTCGCCCACGATATGTAGCATAGCTTTCCCCTTCTTTAGGGGCACTTCCCAGGTCCTCCACTTTCATGGGACCGGTACTAGGCTCACCCTGGGGGGGGGGGGGGTGACACAAACTCTGCTCCTCCAGCAGTCTGTGCAGCAGCCACACCTACTTCCTCCTAACGAGGCCCAGCTGTAGGATAGCTGGAGGGACTCTAGAAGGGGTGTGATTGCTAAGCTGGTCCTCAACTCTAGTTAGTGCATCAGATTGTATGTAAAATTTGTATCTGTCAGTGTGTGGTCAGCCATCTGGATTGGAGTGGAGTCTCCCTCCGGTGGTGGCCAAGAGGTAGTGCGAGCTGTGAAAGTATATCACGGCCGGTCTAATATACGTAGATACATTCAAAGTTAAGTCCTCCTTATTCCCTCTTACCCCAAGTCACGGCTGGACATGCGTGCCTCGGTTATCTAGTCACTGTGGATGTGTGCGTGTGGGTGAATTTGTGACAATCACTAAACCCACATCAATAAAAACTATAAAGAAAAACATGCTGTTTATACTCACTCAGTCACTATCGGATTAATTTTCTGTAATCTGCAAAAAACCTGGTTGATTCTGCTGTTTTCTCTCTATCTCTCCCTTCTGTCCATGTCCTCAACTCAGTTGGGGATTTTGCAGAGCAGTGTTGGTAGTTACTGCACATGCTCAGTTGTCAGCGAGTTTCCATGTTGAGCATTTTCTTCCTATCACATCTGAGCAGCACATCTGACTATAGAGTCACACATGTGGGCGTTTAAGTGGTAAATGACAGCCTACTCCCTCCTCTTCCCTGCTCACTAATCAGCTAACACAATGGAGCTGGATATTACATCTTGATTGATGGAGGCTTCACCTCCCTGTTATTCTAAGTCACAAGCTGCAAGGGCGTGACACAGCCTGTGACTGGCAGAAATCTGCCCACACCATGTTATTGCAAAAAATAATAACAATGTGATTTCAAATATATATTTGTATGACAATTTAAAACAGTTTATAGATATTAATTATTTATTTCTATTCTGTATCCCAAAAACATTTTTTTTTCTTAATTTTAAACATGTGACCATCAGCAGAGGACTGGAAACTCCTGTTAGAATGGGAAACAGCTGGGTCATGTGACAGCTGTATATCTATTAGGAAAAAGGTACTTCAATATTTTTTTTCTTCTTTATAAAATAAATACAGTGTCATCATCCATATGCAGAAAGAGAAGGGATAATGTAAATTGAACAGTGGGGGGTTTAGTATCACTTTACGGGGAAATTAACCTGGAGTTCTGGTTTAAGTTGAACGATATCAACACATCTGCCAACTGTGTTACAAATTCCAAAGCATATGTTGGGATGCAGCTTTGCCTGATCTGACTAAACCATCTGGGGTCTATATATGACATCATGGATACAATTATAATTTGTTCAGAATTGTTGTTCCAAAAATGATTGTTGTCTTATCAAAGGTGACCGGCCCGGACATGAGCTTCCAGAGTGTCCACACTCACATACTCTACCTCAACAGCAACATCTTCCCCAGGAGGAGCCTTGACTGAATGCACATTCCTCCATTTGTGGGCAAAAACCCAAACATCTCAAAACAATCTCCTTTATTGGGCTCATTTTCATCCTTAATACACTGGTGGAAAGCAAAATACGGGAAAATTCATGATAACTGAATGAATGCTTGAGACTATCGCACATCATATATTTTTTTTAAATAAAGAGACCCCTGTGTTAATGGGAAGGCTAGAAGTCTAACTCGGAGAAAAAGAGATTCAGTCCAGCAGGAAGGTTGTCATTTGAAGAGTCCTTTAAAGGTTTCCATTTGATGTTGATCCTTATATTCATATTTCTATTTGGAAGGGATGGTGGGAGATTTCATCAAAAGGTTTAGGAAGGCATAACCCAACCGGTTATAAGGTGGGCAAAAAGGAACAGAAAGCCCCCAACTGAACCGATGCATGGCACAATGGAGTCTTTGTATAACACGAGGTATTCACAATGTCCCATTCAATGCCAAGAACAAGGCAGAATCTTTGCTAGAACCTGGTGGTTCTGGATGCAGAGAGGGACAGAAGGTATATAGAAAAAAACTGCATGGCTTCACCCACTATCTGAAATGAGGAATAATCCTCCGATTTTTGGTATTGAAAACATGAGATATGAGGAAACCTTCTGTTACTGTTAAACACATCAGAACCTTCTTATGACTGCCTGTGTATGGCCATGAATAAAATGAAAGCAAACCCCAATCCTGGTATTCTATGAAAAAGAGAATTTGCACGTAGAAGAGAACATTATATCGACATTGCTATTCCAATCCTCCTTCCTCAAAATGCAGAGCAGCAATTAATGTACACCAAAATAAACAAACCAATGAAGACTTCCAGAACCTTTACAAATGATTCACAAAAACCTAAAACACCCACCTGCACTAACCCAACAATAGTATTTGAAGGAAATATTTTTTTTAAATTATGTAAAATATTTTTATTTATTTTATGCATATAATATATATCACAGTGGCTAATTGGTTAGCACTTCCGCCTGGAAGCACCAGGGTTGTTGATTCGAATCCCAGCCACGGCACCACCTGCCTGGAGTTTGCATGTTTTCCCTGTGCCTGCGTGGGTTTCCTACAGGTACTCCGGTTTCCTCGCACACTCCAAAGACATGCTGGTAGGTGAATTGGCTCCTGTCTAAATTGTCCCTAGTATGTGTATGTATGAATGTGAGTTAGGGACCTTAGATTGTACGCCCCTTGAGGGTTAGGGACTGATGTGATGTACAATACATATGTGTAAAGCTCTGCGTAAATTGACGGTGCTATATAAGTACCTGAAATAAATAAAATATCACTTGATGGCAGAGCAGTGGCATCACTAGGGTTGGTGTCACCTGGTGTGATAAAACACTGTGTCACCGTCCCCTCCCCCCATGTTTTACTGCACTGCCACAGTTCCCCCCCTTAAACATTTGGGGAACCCTTACACAGCTTTAGGCCTGAACCCCCCAGGTCTGACCATCAACAATCCTCAAAGCCTGCCCACAGGCTGTCCCACCAAATTTGCTCACTGGCCATCCTATCAAGTCCTTCATTGTCCTTCACCCTCTTTTATTTTAACACTCTTACCATATACAGGTGAAACTCAAAAAATTAGAATATGGTGCAAAAGTTCATTTATTTCAGTAATGCAACTTAAAAGGTGAAACTAATATATGAGATAGACTCATTACATGCAAAGCAACATAGCTGATTTGTCATAATTGTGATGATTATGGCCCAACAACACTACAAAGAGATCCCTGTGCTCAAATCCCAGCAGGTAGTGCATGCATTCATCCATCAGGTGCTAAAGGGGTGTAACCACATAGTAACACTCTTGCAATATGTGTGAACTAAATATCCCTATTTATTGCATTGTCTGCTTGAAAGGGTACATACCAGTGTGCAGAGGGTCCTTCAGAATTTCTTTGCTGGATGGGTTGTCTCTTTGCTGGAGGTGCTGTCTATTTGCTGGACGAGCTATGACTTTGCTGGAGGAGCTGTCTCTTTGCTGGATGGGCTGTCTCTGCAGGATGATCTGTCTCTACTATACAGGTTGTCTCTTTGCTGGATGGGGTGTCTCTTTGCTGGATGAGCTGTCACTTTGATGGACTTGCTGTCTCTTTGCTGGATGGCTGACTCTTTGCTTGAGGGGCTCTCTCTTTGCAGGAAGGGCTATCTCTTAGCTGGAAGGGCTGTCTCTTTACTAGAAGGGCTGTCTCTTTGCTGGACAAGCTGCCCCTTTGCTGAACTGGCTGTCTCTTTTTTTTGGAGTGGCACTATCTTTATTTTTTGGCTGTCTCTTTGGTGTAAAGGCTGTTTCTTTGCTACATGGGCTTTCTCTTTGCTGCACTGGCTGTCTCTTTAATGGATGAACTGTCTCTACGGCACCGGCTGACTCTGCTAGAAGGGCTGTCTCTTTGCTAGATTGGGTTGTATTTTTGCCCAGTTGTGTCCAGCAAAGAAATATCCCAATCCAGCAAAGAGCCCAGTCCAAGAAATGATATCCCCATCAAACAAAGATACATCCCTGTCCAGCAACAAAACATCTAATCTTTGCTATATGGGGATGTCTCTCTGCTGGATGGTCTGTCTCTTTGCCCAGTTGGTTCCAGAAAAGAGACATCCCAATCCAGCAAAGAGACAGCCCAGTCCAAGAAGTGACATCCCCATCCAGGAAAGAGACACCCCTATCCAGCAAAGAGACATCACATCTTTGCAATATGGAAATGTCTCTTTACTGGATGGGCTGTCTCTACTGCATTGGCTGTCTCTGCTAGATGGGCTGTTTCTTTGCCTGATGGCCTATCTCATTGCTGGACTGGGCTGCCTCTTTGCCCAGTTGGGTCCAGCAAAGAAATATCCCAATCCAGCAAAGAGACAGCCCAGTTCAAGAAGGGACTTACCCATCTAGCAAAGAGACATCCTTGTCCAGAAACAAAATATCCCATATTTGCTATATGGGGATGTCTCTTTGCAGGATGTTCGGTCTCTTTGCTGGACAGTCTGTTTCTTTGCTGGACTGGTCTGTCTCTTTACCCAGTTGGGTCCAGCAAAGAGACATTCCAATCCAGCAAAGAGACACCCCTGTCCAGAAAAGATACATCACATCTTTTCAATATGGCGATGTCTCTTTGCTGGACCCGCTGTCTCTTTTCTGGACCAGCTTTCACTGTTTGGGCTGTCTCTTTGCTGGAGGAGCTGTCTCTTTGCAGGATGAGCAGTCTCTTAGCTGGATGGGTTTTCTCTTTGCTAGACTGGGCTGTCTCTTTGCCCAGTAGGGTCCAGCAAAGAGACATCCCTATCCAGCAAAGAGACAGCCCAGACCAAGAAGGGACATCCCAATCCAGCAAAGTGACACCCCTGTCAACAAAGAGACATCCCATCTTTGCAATATGAGAATGTCTCTTTGCTGTATGATCTTTCTCTTTGCTGGATAGGCTGTCTCTTTGCGGGATGGGCTGTCACTGCTTGCTGGGCTGTCTCTTTGCTGGAGTAGCTGTCTCTTTGCTGGATAGGGATGTCTCTTTGCTAGAGGGGCTGTATCTTTACTGGACTGGGCTCTCTCTTTGCTGGACAGGCTTTCTCTTTGCTGGACAGGCTGTCAATTTGCTATATGGACTATTCCTTTGCTGGAGGGGCTGTTTATTTCCTAGGCAGACTTTTTATTTGCTGGTGGAGCTGTCTCTTTGCTGAAGGGGCTTTTTTTTGCTAGACAGACTGTTTCTTTGCTGGAGGGGCTGTCTCTTTGCTGGACGTGTTTTCACTTTGCTGTACAAGATTTTTCTTTGCTGGAAAGTCTTTACCTTTGCTGTACGGGCTGTCTCTTTGCTGTACGGGCTGTCTCTTTGCTGGGTGGGCTGTGTCTTAGCTTGAAGTTCAGTCTTTTTGTTGGACGGGCTGTCTCTTTTCTGGATGGGCTGTCTATTTGCTTGGCAGACTATTGCTTTGCTGGAGGTGCTGCCTGTTTGCTGGATGGGTTGTCACTTTGCTGTACGAGCTTTCTCTTTGCTGGACAGGCTGCCTCTTTGCTGGAGGAGCAGTTTATTTGCTGGATGAGCTGTCTCTTTGCTTTATCGGCTGTCTCCTTGCTTTATGGGCTGTCACTTTTTTGGATAGGCTTTCTCTTGGCTGGGGGTTCTGTCTCTTTCCTGGACGGTCTGTCTATTTGCTGGAGAAGCTGTCTCTTTGCTCTACAGGCTGTAACTTTGCTGTACAAGCTGTGTCTTTGCTGGATGGGCTCTTTATTTGCTAATTGGACTGTTTCTTTGATGGAGGGAATGCCTCTTTGCTGGAGGGGCTGTAATGTTTCTGGATGGGCTGTCTCTTTTCTGAGGGGCTTTCTCTTGGCTGGAAGTTCTGTCTTTGCTGTACAAATGCCTCTTTGCTGGGTTGGCTGTCTCTTTTCTGGAGGAACTGTCTCTTTGATGGACAGGTTGTCTGTTTGCTGGACGGCTGTCTCTTTGCTTGAGGGGCTGTCTCTTAGCTGGAATGGCTGTCTCTTTGCTGGAGGGCTATCTCTTTGCTGGATGAGCTGTCACTTTGCTGAATGTGCTGTCTCTTTTTTTTTTTGGAGTGGCAGTATCTTTGCTGGTTTGACTGCCTCTTTGCTGTATGGATTGTCTTTGCTGCATGGGCTGTCTCTTTGCTGCACTGGCTGTCTCTTTACTGGATGGGCTGTCTTTGCTGCACCATCTGTCTCTGCTAGATGGGCTGTCTATTTTCCTGACGGGCTATCTCTTTGCCCAGATGGGTCCAGTAAAGAAATATCCCAATCCAGCAAAGAGAGAGCACAGTCCAACAAGGGACATCCCCATCCAGCAAAGAGACATCCCTGTCCAGCAACAAAACATCCCATCTGTTCATATGGGTCTGTCTCTTTGCTGTACGGGCTGTCTCTTTGCCCAGTTGGGTCCAGCAAACAGACATCCCAATCCAGAAAATAGACGGCCCAGTCCAAGAATGATCATCCCCATTCAGCAAAGAGACACCCATGTCGCGAAAGGAGACTTTGCAATATGGGGATGTCTATTTGCCATATGGGTTGTCTCTTTGCTTGATTAGCTGTCTCTTTGCTGTATGGGCTGTCACTTTGTTGGATGGGCAGTCTCTTTGCTGAACTGGGCTGTCTCTTTGCTGGACTGGGCTGTCTCTTTGCCCATTAGGGTCCAGCAAAGAGACAGCCCAGTCCAGCAAAGAGACAGACCGTCCAGCAAAGAGACATCCCACCTTTGCAATATGGGAATGTATCTTTGCTGGATGGGCTGTCTCTTTGCTGGACGAGCTGTCTCTTTGCTGGACGAGCTGTCTCTTTGCTAGAGGGGCTGTATGTTTGCTGGGCTGGGCTGTCTCTTTGATGGGTGAGCTGTCTCTTTGCTGGATGGGATTTCTCTTTGCTCTACAGGCTGTCTATTTGCTATATAGACTGTTTCTTTGCTCAACGGGCTGTCTATTAGCTAGGCAGACTGTTTCTTTGCTGAAAGGGCTGTCTCTTTGCTGGATGGGTTGTCACTTTGTTGTACAAGCTTTTCTCTTTGCTGGAAAGGCTTTATCTTTTCTAGACAGGCTGTCTCTTTGCTGTACAGGCTGTCTCTTTGCTGGAGGGGCTGTCTCTTTGCTATACGGGCTGTCTCTTTGCTGGAGGGGCTGTCTCTTTGCTATACGGGCTGTCTCTTTGCTGGAGGGGCTGCCTCTTTGCTTGAGGGGCTGCCTCTTAGCAAAGAGGCAGCCCCTTCAGCAAAGAGACAGCCTGTACAGCAAAGAGACTGCCCCTCCAGCAATGTGGACTGTTTCTTTGCTGATGGGGCTGTTTCTTTTCTGGATGGGCTGTCTCTTTTTTGGCGCTTTTCTGGGTGGACTGTCTCTTTTTTGGAGGGGCTGTATCTTGGCTGGAAGTTCTGTCTCTTTGCTGTACAGCTGTCTCTCTGCTGGATGGGCTGTCTCTTTGCTGGATGGACTTGCTCTTTTATGGAGGAGCTGTCTCTTTGCTGGAGGGGCTGTCTGTTTGCTGGATGCCAGTCTCTTTGCTGGATGTCATTTGCTTTGCTGGAGGGGCTGTCCCTTTGCTGGATGGACTGTCTCTTTTCTGGAGGAGCTGTCTCTTTGTTGGACGTCAGTCTCTTTGCTGGATGTCAGTCTCTTTGCTGGACGGGCTGTGTCTTTGCTGATTGGGCTATCTCTCTGCTGTATGGGCTGTAGTTTTGCTGCACTGGCTGTCTCTTTACCAGATTGGCTGTCTCTGCTGCACCAGCTGTCTCTGCTAGATGGGCTGTCTCCTTGCTGGACAGGCTGTCTCTTTGCCCAGTTGGGTCTAGATAGACACATCCCAATCTAGCAAAGAGATAGCCCAGTCCAAGAAGGGATATCACCATCCAGCAAAGATACATCCCTTTCCAGCAAAGAAACATCCCATCTTTGCTATATGGGGATATTTATTTGCTGGATGAGCTGTCTCTTTGCAATATGGGGATGCAGTTTTGCTGTGCAAGCTGTCATTTTGCTGTGCAAGCTGTCATTTTGCTGGTTGGGCTGTCACTGCTTGATGTGCTGTCTCTTTGTTGGATGGCTGTTTATTTGCTGGACGGGCTGTCTCTTTGCTGGATGAGCTGTCTCTGCTGGAAGGGCTGTCTCTTTGCTGGACTGGGCTTGCTCTTTGCCCAGTTCGGTCCAGCAAAGAGACATCCCTATCCAGCAAAGAGACAGTTTGTGTTGTTTATTTCCAAGTCATATTTCTCAATATTAAATTGCTGCTAACAATAGTAACCGGTGATGATGGTTTGTGTTCTGAAATGTGAAAGATGAATGTTTCTGTGTAATCTCCGAGGAAGAAATAGAAAACAAATGAGAAGAATGAAGAGATTTCTCTCCTGGAGATGGATTTCTATTGTCATTAAAAGATCTGAAAAGGGCGGAATGTGGAGAAAGCTTCCAAATGAATCCAATTGTATTGTGTGTAAAGAATGGGTGTGACTCCGCCTCTTCCCAGGAAGGTTCCCATCAGGTCCGCTCAAGCTGTATAAAAGGAAGGCGGGCCCAGCCCAGAGCTCAGTCGGTGTTTGCAGCAGAGAAGAATCGTCATGTCTGGTCGCGGTAAAGGAGGGAAGGGTCTGGGGAAAGGCGGCGCCAAGCGCCACAGGAAGGTGCTCCGGGACAACATCCAGGGCATCACCAAACCCGCCATCCGACGTTTGGCCCGCAGAGGGGGAGTCAAGCGCATCTCCGGCCTCATCTATGAGGAGACCCGCGGAGTGCTGAAAGTCTTCCTGGAGAATGTCATCCGCGATGCCGTCACCTACACCGAGCACGCCAAGAGGAAGACCGTCACCGCCATGGATGTCGTCTATGCTCTCAAACGGCAGGGACGCACCCTCTACGGATTCGGAGGATAAATCCTCATACCCCCCCCTTCATCGTCACAAAGGCCCTTCTCAGGGCCGCCCACCTTCTCATACAAAGGGCTATTGATTGATCATCTCCCTACTACTGCTCTCATCACCCCCCACAATGCCTCTTCTACTCCTTCTCATTTTCCTCTCCTCCATTCCCAAAATCCATTCACTATATCCCTCTGCTCCTCCTAAACATTTGTATATTGTGTCCTCACTGCTTCCTTCGCCCCTCTATGGCACCCACCACCTCCTCCTATTATTCCACTCTCCCACTGACCCGAACACCTCCACTAGGAGTTTCTCACGCTCCTGCACATCCCGCTCCCATGCCACCTTTCTCACCCTTCTCCTCCTCCTAGCCGCGGGAGACATCTCCCCGAATCCTGGCCCTCCACCTCCCTCACCCGCACAACACCCTCCCGCCGCCATGTCCTACCGCAACCTAGTATCTGTCCCCCTGCTCCCTAAAATCTCCCCCCCGTTTTCATGTGCACTCCTGAACGCCCGATCGGTGTGCAACAAGCTTACCGCCATCCACGACCTCTTTGTTTCCCGCTCCCTCAACCTCCTGGCGATCACGGAAACCTGGATCCAGCCCACTGACTCTACCTCCCCTGCTGCACTCTCCTATGGAGGTCTCACCTGGACCCACTCACCCAGACCTAACGGTCGTAAAGGTGGTGGGGTTGGTCTGCTCCTGTCACCGCGGAGCACCTTCCGAGTCCTCCCAAACCCCCCCTCCCTATCCTTCTCCTCCTTTGAGGCCCACTGCGTCCGACTATTCTCCCCAACCCCCCTGAAGATTGCTGTGATATACCGGCCTCCTGGATCCATACCCCGCTTCCTGGAAGACTTCTCCTCCTGGCTACCCTTCTTCCTCTCCTCTGAGCTACCCACCATCATTCTTGGGGATTTCAACATCCCTGTCAACCTTGACAACCCGGACACAGCCCGTCTGCTCCACTTAACCTCCTCCTTTGCACTTGCACAGTGCATACAATCCACCACCCACTCCGACGGTAATATCCTTGATCTTGTCTTCTCCAACCGCTGCGCTCCCCACAACCTCACTAACACCCCCTTCCCTCTCTCTGACCACAACCTGATCACCTTCTCTATCTCCTCGTCCTCCAACAAAAACCCCTCCAAATGTCACACTACTACCAGCCGTAACCTCCGCAACCTTAACCCTGCCCCCCTCCACTCTGCAGCTGATCAACTCCACGACCGCATCCTCCCCCTGTCCTGCCCCGACTTGGCTATGACTGCCTACAACAACGTGCTGTCAGCAGCCCTTGACTCACTAGCGCCTTTAACCACACGCAACATCAGACTCCGACCGCTCCAGCCCTGGCAGACTGATCACACCAAAACCCTCAAACGACGCAGTTGTGCCCTGGAGCGACTATGGCGCAAAACAAAATCCCAACAAGCTTTCACCTGCTACAAATCTGCCTTCCGCACCTACACCTCCTCCCTCCACGCAGCCAAACAAGCCTACTTCCTGACCCTCATCAAGGCCCTCTCCTCCAATCCTCGCCGACTCTTCTCCACCTTCAACTCTCTACTCTCTCCACCCCCACCTCCACCCAGCACCTCACTCACCGCCCTTGAGATTGCCAATCACTTCAAAAACAAGATTGACACAATTCGCAAGGACATTGCCGCAACTCACACGCCCTCTCAACCCGTCCCCTCTCACACAGCTACCCCCTCATCCCCCCCCCCCCTGGACATTACCCGCAGGGACTTCGTCACTGCTCAAACTCCCTCCGACCCCATTCCCCCTCACTCGGCTACCCCCTCATCACCCCTCTCCCACGGCCCCACCACTGCTCTGACCTCCACTCCCACCCCACCCTACATTCCTCATACTGAAGCTCCCCCAACACTCCACACCTTTGACCTTACTACCATTGAGGAAGTCTCCAAGATCCTCTCTGATGCCCGCCTCACCACCTGCCCCCTCGACCCTATCCCCTCACAATTCCTACGACCTCCCTCCCCCTCCATCCTACGCTCCCTCACCCACATCTTTAATCTCTCCCTCTCCTCCGGCACTTTCCCCTCCCCACTGAAGCATGCACACATCACCCCCATACTTAAAAAGCCCTCCCTGGACCCCAATGACCCGAACAACCTCAGACCCATCTCCCTGCTCCCACTTACATCTAAACTCCTCGAGCGTCTCGTCTACACCCGCCTATGCTCTCACCTCAACGACAACAACCTCCTCGATCCCCTACAGTCTGGCTTCCGCCCCCTACACTCCACCGAAACCGCCTTACTCAAACTCTCCAACGACCTTCTAACCGCCAAAGCTAATGGCCACTATTCAGTGCTCCTACTCCTTGACCTCTCTGCGGCCTTCGACACAGGTGACCACCCCCTCCTCCTCAAAATACTACACTCCCTCGGCCTCAGAGATTCTGCTCTCTCCTGGCTCTCATCCTACCTGTCACAACGCTCTTTCAGCGTTACCTATAATGCTACCACCTCCCCCTCACTCCCCCTCTCTGTTGGGGTCCCTCAAGGCTCTGTCCTTGGGCCCCTTCTCTTCTCCATCTACACCTCCTCCCTTGGCCAACTCATACACTCTCACGGCTTCAACTACCACCTCTATGCCGACGACACACAAATCTATCTCTCAACCCCCCACCTCACCCCTTCGGTCTCTGCCCAAATCACACACCTACTGAGCGACATATCAGATTGGATGTCGCTCCACTTCCTTAAACTGAATCTCTCCAAAACCGAGCTCCTTGTCTTCCCCCCAGCCCGAACCCCACCCCCCATTGACTTCTACATCACATCCAACAACGTCAATATCAAACCCGCTCTGCAGGCCAGAGTACTTGGTGTCATTCTGGACTCCAACCTATCCTTCCAGCCCCAAGTCCAATCTTTAACAAACTCGTGCAGACTCCACCTCCGCAACATCGCCAAAATCCGCACGTTCCTAACCCCAGAAACCACTAAACAGCTCATCCACTCCCTCATCATATCACGACTCGACTACTGCAACTCCCTCCTCACTGGCCTGCCTCGCCGCTGGCTATCCCCGCTTCAGTTGATCCTGAATACGGCTGCCAGACTCATTCACCTTTCCAACCGCTCCATTTCCGCCACCCCCCTCTGCCAATCCCTCCACTGGCTTCCGATTGCGCAACGGATCAAATTTAAAATCCTAACACTGACGTACAAAGCTGTCCACCATACTGCCCCGAACTACATCACTGACCTAATATCCAAGTACCGCCCAGCACGCACACTCCGCTCCTCACAAGACCTCCTTCTCTCTAGTTCCCTGGTCTCCTCCTCCCATGCCCGCCTCCAGGACTTCTCCAGGGTGTCACCCATCCTCTGGAACTCCCTGCCCCAACCCATCAGATTATCACCTACTCTCCTCTCCTTTAGGCGCACCCTGAAAACCCATCTCTTCAGGGAAGCCTACCTCACCCCTTGCTAACTTGCTGACCTCCTCCACTCTTCCTACCACTCCATCCCCCACAGCTATCTCCTCCTGTACCACTATCCCACCCCTTCTAGATTGTAAGCTCGAAAGAGCAGGGCCCTCGATCCCCTCATGTTTTGCATTGTATTGGTATTGTTCTGTCACATGTTCTGTCCCCCTTTGTAATGTACAGCGCTGAGTGAACTATTGGCGCTTTATAAATACTGTATAATAATAATAATAATAATCTCCAGAGTTCTATCTGCTCCTCCTGTAATGGGGGATTATATAGCGCGTCATTCTATACAACTATATGACGTCATGTATAAAGACCTAGTTCGGCAATTCCACCAAAGAATCTGTCCAATCCCCTGATTGCATAGTGTGATCAGTAATCGGGATGGATCCGGTTCGGAATGGCGGATTTTGCATTCTAAGGTCTGAGTGACAAACAATGATGATCAATGGTGATCGCAATGCGCTTATAACGATTGTGGCCGATCTGAGCCCCGAACAATGAAAGGGTTAATGGATGTTCTTACAAATAAACCGATTTGGTTCATCATATGTAATTTCTCTATCGATTCATTGTACATATTTATCTGGCGGTGTCATCATTACTTACTTCTACCAGTCATTTCACATCAATCTGGATGTGATATTGGGGGGGGGGGGGTCTGTAACTGCTACATGTCTGAAGAAAGGACACACATATCAGTCAGTGACATGATCGTATACAGATCTGATGAATCGTACAATACTTTATTCACATCATATAGAAAGGTAGAGATCTATGACATGTATGTCACTCATGTCATGTTCTGTATGTTGGGGGGGGGGATCCTGGATTCTGAGAATGGATACAAGACAATATATGGAAGTAATCATCAGAATCCATTTCTAGTCATTGTGATTTAGTGGATCCTGGGGACAGATAACAGAACAAGGACTGACATGACTCAGTAATCACCGACATCCCTCACTAATCAATACAACTGTCTGGAATGAAAGCGGTGATATTTCTCGGATGTCTCATCTGATGATCTCCTTTGTTCTCCGGCTCGGATTTGGCGGTATAATAGGGCAGAATTTGAAATCTGAGCCAATCACAGCTGTGGGCGTTGTCTCCATCAGCCAGTAATGCTTTTCTTACGAGTAAAGTAGTATATATTCCTAGTGCAGGAAGTTCTCCATCTTGTCGGGTTTTGACTACAAATAAAACATTTCACATGAATATCTGCAATGCTCGGAATGAATGGAAGGATTGATCGATCTTCCCGGATAAAACGGTCAATGGATGCAGATTGTCGGTCCATAGAATTCCGGCGGGAAATTGGAATGTATTAGACAATTGAAGCAATGACCGTTTATTATTCAAATAAGAAAAAACAATGTGGGGAGGAAATGATCTGATTAGGAAATGTGATAATCTCACTGAAATCGTTTTCTATTTTTACCTTTTAGAATTCGGATGTGAAAACCGGTTATCAGCTACAAATAACCCGCCCAATCCCGGGGCGCCGAGAGATCACTTTCTCCCCAGAAAGTTCAACATAGAAATCCTTCCCGGCGTCCAAACGTCTTCCTATGGAGAAGCAGAGATGACACCCGGATGTAGAGGAGACTTACTGTCCGGACGGCGGGAAGGATTTCCACCTTTTCGAATTGTCATTACAAACACGTGACAGCTTCCATCCCAGAACGTCCTTTACTAATCCGAGATCTACAGAGCAGGACGGAGGGAAGAAGTCGCCGACTTTCCTCCTCCACCCCCCCCCGAGAATCCCATAGAAGCGGGAGATAGAGAGGAGTGTGGGATTGGTGTCCATAGAAGCCGTATGTCCGCCCTCTGTATGGAGATGTGGGGGGCTCTGAGAAGAGCCGTTGTGTTGGCGGATAGAAGGGAATCCTGTGGGGGGATTACTTGCTCTTGGCGGCCTTGTGGCTCTCGGTCTTCTTGGGCAGCAGCACGGCCTGGATGTTGGGCAGGACTCCTCCCTGGGCGATGGTGACGCCGCCCAGCAGCTTGTTGAGCTCCTCGTCGTTGCGGACAGCCAGCTGGAGGTGTCGGGGGATGATGCGGGTCTTCTTGTTGTCTCGGGCGGCGTTGCCGGCCAGCTCCAGGATCTCAGCCGTCAGATACTCCAGGACGGCGGCCAGATAGACGGGAGCTCCGGCCCCGACCCGCTCGGCATAGTTGCCCTTCCGGAGCAGACGGTGAACACGACCGACGGGGAACTACAGACCGGCCCGGGACGATCGGGTCTTGGCCTTAGCCCGAGCCTTGCCTCCTTGTTTGCCGCGACCAGACATGATTGGATGACTGACGAATCACACACAGATAGGCCCCAGCAGCCGCTTTCTCTCCTTTATACACTCCATGCTCTGACGTCACACGCTGGGATTGGTTGCTTTTGAATTCAACAAATAGCGGTCAGACTTGTTTCTACACCAATCTGTACACGAGGATAGACAGCATGACGTCACTTTCCATCACATGTCGGCGACCTCCAATAGGAAGTGCGAGGCAGTACGAAGCTCCTTTGCATAGGCCGCCTATAAAAGCAGCACATGAGGGCGGCTCCAGCACACTTTCCCCGCAGCCAGCCAAGCAGTGGTGAACCCTGATCATGCCTGAACCAGCCAAGTCTGCGCCGGCGCCCAAGAAGGGCTCCAAGAAAGCCGTGACCAAGAGCCAGAAGAAGGACGGCAAGAAGCGGAGGAAGACTAGGAAGGAGAGTTATGCCATCTACGTGTACAAGGTGCTCAAGCAGGTCCACCCCGACACCGGCATCTCGTCCAAGGCCATGAGCATCATGAACTCCTTCGTCAATGACATCTTCGAGCGCATCGCCGGCGAAGCTTCCCGCCTGGCTCATTACAACAAGCGCTCCACCATCACCTCCCGGGAGATCCAGACCGCCGTCCGCCTCCTCCTGCCCGGAGAGCTGGCCAAGCACGCCGTCTCCGAGGGCACCAAGGCCGTCACCAAGTACACCAGCGCCAAGTAATCCCCCCGCCCCCCGGGGCCCCATTATCCCAACAAGGACACAAAGGCTCTTCTAAGAGCCGCCCACCATTCCAATCACTGAGCTGTCATCACATTGTATTGCCGCTAGAGGTCCCCCACACGTCACACTTACACCGGACATTCGTCATTCTGTAGTACAAGGGCCTCCCTCATTGGATACACATTGGAGGGGCACCTGGTTTGGGGGAATCTACAGGAATGTTGTAGAATGCATAGCCGGCCTTCCATGAGTGATGACATCGGTCATTGTTGTACAATCTGATTGGAAGGTATAAATCTGAAGATGTATTCTAGGTAGAAGAAATCCATCCGAGTCCCACATTCCCCTCATTCCGGAATTTCTGATGTTTTCCCTCTTGGAGATGTAAAGGTTCTCATTTGTACATTAAATATTGTCTGCTAGTGGGAGCCGGAAAATAAACCGCCCGATCGCATTGTATATCTTCCCCGATACAGAAGTCAGTATTTCCCATCCTATGGAGGGCGATCCTATAGTATCCAGGAATATAGATCTATAGGGGTCATGGGGGGACAGGTTCGCTTTGTGTTTGATGACATATGTAGGACTATGCACAGAGCAGGCTCATGTCTGGAGACGTGTATACAGGGGGATGCTGCTGGGGGAGGGGGGACATTGTCAGTATACAGGGGGATGCTGCTGGGGGAGGGGGGACATTGTCAGTATACAGGGGGATGCTGCTGGGGGATGGGGGACATTGTCAGTATACAGGGGGATGGGGACATTGTCAGTATACAGGGGGGTGCTGCTGGGGGATGGGGGACATTGTCAGTATACAGGGGGGTGCTGCTGGGGGATGGGGGACATTGTCAGTATACAGGGGGATGCTGCTGGGGGATGGGGGACATTCAGTATACAGGGGGGTGCTGCTGGGGGAGGGGTGACATTGTCAGTATACAGGGGGGTGCTGCTGGGGGATGGGGACATTGTCAGTATACAGGGGGGTGCTGCTGGGGGATGGGGGACATTGTCAGTATACAGGGGGGTGCTGCTGGGGGATGGGGGACATTGTCAGTATACAGGGGGATGCTGCTGGGGGATGGGGGACATTCAGTATACAGGGGGGTGCTGCTGGGGGAGGGGTGACATTGTCAGTATACAGGGGGGTGCTGCTGGGGGATGGGGGACATTGTCAGTATACAGGGGGATGCTGCTGGGGGATGGGAGACATTGTCAGTATACAGGGGGATGCTGCTGGGGGAGGGGTGACATTGTCAGTATACAGGGGGATGCTGCTGGGGGATGGGGGACATTGTCAGTATACAGGGGGATGCTGCTGGGGGATGGGGGACATTGTCAGTATACAGGGGGATGCTGCTGGGGGATGGGGGACATTGTCCGTATTCAGGGGGATGCTGCTGGGGGATGGGGGACATTGTCAGTATACAGGGGGATGCTGCTGGGGGAGGGGTGACATTGTCAGTATACAGGGGGATGCTGCTGGGGGAGGGGTGACATTGTCAGTATACAGGGGGATGCTGCTGGGGGAGGGGTGACATTGTCAGTATACAGGGGGATGCTGCTGGGGGAGGGGTGACATTGTCAGTATACAGGGGGATGCTGCTGGGGGATGGGTGACATTGTCAGGATGGGGACTTCTGGACACACTTGGACTAGTTTATGGCTCATCTGCTTACAGTTATTACTTACACACATCCCTGTCATTTGTCTCACTTTTGTCCTTGTCACGGACTGCCAGTGCCTCTCCCCTCCCCCGCCATATCCCTCCACCCCTAAGGGGAGGGAAGAGCCCCCTTGCACATTCCAATGTCTGTGGAGCTTCCATGGACAGGGCTGGGCCGGCCGTTGCCAAGGCAAACTAGCCGCGTCCCACATGGTTTTCAAAAGACCCGCGCAGGAAGCAGCCCTCTCTCTCTGTTCCTGTCCATGCTGCTCGAATCATCTTGCTCCCAGAAAGATGCTGGGAGGCTCGGGTGAGGGGGACCAAGCTTCCCCAGCCATCCCCCCTGCGCACTCTGCAGACCCCCAAAAGGTCAGGACTGTAGCCCTCTGCAATACCCCAGGGTTGGGAGTCTCCACAGCTCTGCATGAGCCTTCTCCTCAAAGGTCAGACCCCACAGCTGAGACCCTGCCAGCCTGTCTACTGAGCACCCTTGCACCCTGTCTGCTGCTGAGTGCCCTGGGAGCTGCTGCTGGGGGACACTGCACACTATCCATGGCGGCGTGTCCCTGGAAGCTGTCTGCTGCTGAGGGACCCTGCACACTGTCCATGGCTGCGTGTCCCTAGAAGCTGTCTGCTGCTGAGGGACCCTGCACACTGTCCGTGGCTGCGTGTCCCTGGAAGCTGTCTGCTGTTGAGTGCCCGGGAAGCTGCTGCTGTCTGCTGATCGCTGGTTGTACCTGGAACGCTGACCACTGGTTTTCCCTGTCTGGAGCCGCCTGCTGCTGAGGGTCTGCAAGCTGCTTACCGTGAGTGTCCTGAACTGTCCCTGTTGTGCGCACTGACCACCTGTGTCCTGAACTGTCCCCACTGTGCGCACCAACAACCCGTGTCCTGAACTGTCCCCGCTGTGTGCATCGACCACCCGTGTCCTGAACTGTCCCTGTTGTGTGCACTGACCACCTGTGTCCTGAACTGTCCTCGCTGTGTGCACCGACCACTCGTGTTCCGAACTGTCCCTGGTGTGTGCACCGACCACTCATGTCCTGAACTGTGCCTGCTGTGTGCACCGACCACCCGTGTTCTGAACTGTCCCCGCTGTGTGCACCAACCACCCGTGTCCTGAACTGTCCCTGCTGTGCGCACTGACCACCTGTGTCCTGAACTGTGCCTGCTATGTGCACCGACCACTCGTGTTCTGAACTGTCCCCAGTGTGTGCACCGACCACTCATGTCCTGAACTGTGCCTGCTGTGTGCACCGACCACCCGTGTTCTGAACTGTCCCCGCTTCATGCACTGACCACCCGTGTCCTGAACTGTCCCTGTTGTGCGCACTGACCACCTGTGTCCTGAACTGTGCCTGCTGTGTGCACCGACCACTCGTGTTCTGAACTGTCCCCAGTGTGTGCACCGGCCACTCGTGTCCTGAACTGTCCCCGCTGTGTGCACCGACCACCCGTGTTCCGAACTGCCCCGCTGTGTGCACTGACCACCCGTGTCCTGAACTGCCCCTGCTGTGCGCAAAGACCACCTGGGTTATGCACTGCCCTACTACACGCCTAGACTACCCTTACTTGAACCGCCCCATGGCGTGCCCAGAGTATAGCTACCTGTGGTGCCCCTGAGTGCTTGAGCCATCGCTACCCGTTGAGTCCCCGTGAACCCAATGGCTGGGTGGGAGCTGTGCTGAGGCCAGTCTCCACAGCTAGAGTCCCATTGAGTCCCCGAGACCCCTGACCAGGGGCAGATTGCCGCCTTGTGCCCGAGGTCTCTGCCCAGTGGTAGGTTGCCGCCTGTTGCTAGAGACCCCTTCCCAGGGGTAGATTGCCTGCCTGTTGCCCGAGACCCCTGCTCAGGGGTAGGTTGCCCGCCTTTTGGCCAAGTCTCCAATCTGCTGTCCAGTCACGGAGGGAGCTTGGCTGAGGCCCCACGCCTAGGGTGGAAATTGCTTGCCTGTCGCCGAAGACCCCCGTGCCTGGAATCGTCCCTGATTTGCGCACACATCACCCTCCCTGCCATTTCCCTATTGAGTGTCTGTCATTTTGCTGCTTCAATAAAGGTTTGTGTGTTCCCCATCTTCTCCGTGTGCTCTGTCCTGACTAAGCTTCCGTTACAGTCATACATTCATGCAAGTCTAAATATGGGACATACAGTTGCAAGAAAAAGTATGTGAACCCCTTGGGATTACGTGGAGTTTTGCATGAATTGGACATAAAATGTGCTCTGAACGTCATCTAAGTCACAACAATAGAAGAACACGGTCTACTGAACATAATACTGCACAAACATTAGATGTTGCCATGGTTTAATTGCACATAACATGTAAACATTCACAGTGCAGGGAGGAAAAAGTATGTGAACCTTTGGACCTAATAACTGGTTGACCCTCCTTTGGCAGCAATAACCTCAACCAAACGTTTCCTGTAGTTGCAGATCAGACCTGCACAACGATCTGGAGTAATTTTGGACCACTCCTCTTCACAAAACTGTTTCTGTGTAGCAATATTCTTGGGATGTCTGGTGTGAATCGCTCTCTTAAGGTCATGCCACAGCATTTCAATTGGGTTGAGGTCAGGACTCTGACTGGGCCACTCCAGAAGGCGTATTCTGTGCTGTTGCAGCCATTGTTTTGTTGAATTACTTGCATGCTTTGGGTCATTGTCCTGTTGCATCACCCATCCTCTGCGGAGCTTCAGTTGGCGGACAGATGGTTGTACGTTTTCCTGCAAAATGTCTTGATAAACTCTGGAATTCATTTTCCCATCAATGACAACAATCCGTCCAGGCCCTGAGGCAGCAAAGCAGCCCCAAACCATGATGCTCCCTCCGCCATGTTTTACAGTGGGGATGAGGTTTTGATGTTGGTGTGCTGTGCCTTTTTTTCTCCACACATAGTGTTGTGTGTTCTTCCCAAACAACTCAATCTTAGTTTCATCTGTCCACAGTATATTTTGCCAGTAGTGCTGTGGAACATCCAGGTGCTCTTTTGCAAACTTCAAACGTGCTGCAATATTCTTTTTTGGACAGCAATGGCTTCCTCCGTGGTGTCCTCCCATGTACTCCATTCTTGTTTAATGTTTTCCTTATTGTAGATGTGTCAATAAAAATGTTAGCATGTGCCAGAGATTTCAGTGGGTCTTTAGCTGACACTCTGGGATTCTTCTTTACGTCATGCAGCATTCTGCGCTGTGCTCTTGCAGTCATTTTTACAGGACGACCACGCCTAGGGAGAGTAGCAACAGTGCTAAACTTTCTCCATTTGTAGACAGTCTGTCTTACCATGGACACATGAACATCAAGGTTTTGGAGATACTTTTGTAGTACCCTTTCCAGCTTCATGCAAGTCAACAATTCTTAATCATATGTCTTCTGAGAGCTCTTTTCTGCGAGGCATGGTTCACATCAGACAGTGCTTCTTGAAACCAGTAAACCCAACACAGGTGTGTGTTTTTTAAGGGCAGGACAGCTGTCAGCAACACATTCAATATCATCACACTGATTGGAGTCAAGGTTGGCTCACTCCTGGCTCCAATTAGCTCTGGGAGAAGTCATTAAGCTAGGGCCTCACATACTTTTTCCTCCCTGCACTGTGAATGTTTACATGTTATGTGCAATTAAACCATGGCAACATCTAATGTTTGTGTAGTATTATGTTCAGCAGACTCTGTTCTTCTATTGTTGTGACTTAGATGACGTTCAGAGCACATTTTATGCCCAATTCATGAAAAACTCCGCGTAATCCCAGGGGGTTCACATACTTTTTCTTGCAACTGTATATACACCATCATCTACCCAACTTACATCGTAGGAAGACACGACTCAGATCATCAGATGGGCAAATATTGGCTTACTCTTGTTATATATATTGTCGGATTTTGTATGGTGAGAGTTTTGAGTGATAAAAAAAAAAAATCTTAATAAATGCGCTTTATATGAATATCTACAATGTCCTTCTAATGATTTTTGGATGATCAATTTTGTAGTTTATTTTTTCTGCTCTGCTTGATACATTGTTACAGGTAGTAGAGGCGAATGTTTAACTCTTCACTGACTGATATATGTGCGGCTGTAACATGGCATCATAGGAAATTATACAGAAATCATGGAAACATTACTCCATATATTACTAGGAATAGATTTACTGATTTCATATAGTACGAGATGTGGAAAGCGTTACATTTCAACGGTTTTATTGGGAACCTTTAACAAAATGAAGATTAAAAAATTATAAACAAAGCAAAAAGTTTATGCATTTCTGATCACAATGTGGTTATTATGAATCTGCATGGGGATTATGGGAGGAATATAATGGTTACATATCCCATACACATTACATTTCACCTTTTTAAATAAATATATGGGTAACATTGCTTTTATATCTGGGATTATGGGGGGATATCATGGTAACTCTTAACCTATTTCGGATAAGCAAATACATATACTTTTTCTACATGAGAATTATGGGTGCATTTTTGTTGATACACATGCCAAGGATCATATTTCATCTATTTATGAAAAGAGTATGGGTATAGTTATTTTCTACATGAGTATTATAGTTATAGATTTATTTTACATGGAGATTATGGGTGGAATGTCATGGTTAAACATGCCTAGGAACACATTTGACTTGCTTCTGATAATATGAGAATAGTATTTTTATAACACCAGGATTATGGGTGGATGATTGCAGATACACATGTCAAGGACCATATTTGAGTTTTCTCCAAAGAATATGGGTATAGGTATTTTGCTCTATGGGAATTATGGGTGGAGTATCACGGTTAACCACGCCTAGGAACACAGTTGACCTCGTTCTGATAAGAATATGAGAACAGCTTTTTTTTTTTTCCAATATGGGTATTATGAGTGGAATATTGTTTTTTTTTTTTTTTTTAATTCCTATCCCAGGAGTTTAAATGATTTGAAGCTATACTCTGCTCAAAACAAGGAAAACTTTTTTTAAATCAGTGTATATAATTATACACACACACTATATTGCCGAGTAAAAAAGTACTTTCTGCTATAAAAAATATATACAGTTGTGACCAAAATTATTCAACCCCCACTGAAATTGAGTGTTTTGGCCAGTTTGACATTGCTTTTGATCATTCAGTCATCTTGCTTACATTTACATTAAAGAGGCACTTGTAGGTCAGACAAATATAACATAACAGTTATAATGAAATAACCACAAATGTCTTTTCTGTGCTCACAGCATTATCAGTTTTATTCAACCCCCAAGTGACATTCAATCTTAGTACTTAGTACAGCATCCTTTTACAGTTATAACAGCTTTTAAACGTGAAGCATAGCTTGACACAAGTGTCTTGCAGCGATCTACGGGTATCTTCGCCCATTCTTCATGGGCAAAGGCCTCCAGTTCAGTCACATTCTTAGGCTTGCGCACTGCAACTGCTTTCTTTAAGTCCCACCAGAGGTTCTCAATCGGATTTAAGTCTGGTGACTGCGATGGCCACTCCAAAATGTTCCAGCCTTTCCTCTGCAACCATGCTCTAGTGGACTTGGAGGTATGCTTGGGATCATTGTCCTGTTGAAAGGTCCAACGTCTCCCAAGCCTCAGGTGTGTGACGGACTGCATCACGTTTCCATCCAATATCTCCTGGTACTGAAGAGAATTCATGGTACCTTGCACACGCTGAAGCTTCCCTGTACCTGCAGAAGCAAAACAGCCCCAAAGCATGATTGACCCTCCACCATGCTTCACAGTAGGCAAGGTGTTCTTTTCATCATAGGCCTTGTTCTTCCTCCTCCAAACATAGCGTTGATCCATGGGCCCAAACAGTTCTAATTTTGTTTCATCAGTCCACAGAACACTATCCCACAACTTTTGTGGTTTGTCCACATGGCTTTTGGCATACTGCAGTCGACTCTTCTTATTCTTTGGAGACAGCAAGGGGGTACGCCTGGGAGTTCTGGCACGGAGGCCTTCATTACGCAGTGTGCGTCTTATTGTCTGGGCTGAAACTTCTGTACCCACATCTGACAAATCTTTTCTCAGTTCCTCAGCAGTCACACGGGGACTTCTCTCCACTCTACGCTTCAGGTAGCGCACAGCAGTCGAAGTCAGCATCTTCTTTCTGCCACGACCAGGTAGCGTTTCAACAGTGCCCTTTGCCTTGAATTTGCGAATGATGCTTCCTAAGGTGTCTCTTGGTATGTTTAACATCTTTGCAATCTTCTTATAGCCATTGCCCTTCCTGTGAAGAGAAATCACCTCTTCTCTTGTCTTCCTGGACCATTCTCTTGCCTTCACCATGTTTGTAACCACACCAGTAAATGTCTAGAAGGAGCTGAGTATCACAGTCATTTTAAAGCTGCCTAATTGGTGCTTATTATGCTTGATTGCTGCTCGGTGACATCCACAGGTGTTTTCAATACCTGATGGAAAGCACCTGTATGAACCTCTGTTCTTCAGAGTGGTAGTCTTTAAGGGGTTGAATAATTGTGGCAATGAAGAAACCACATAAGAACCATTTACTACTGTATTACATAAACAATTGATGTCATTTTAGTTGCATTTGGGTAGTTACAACGTCCTTGTAGGATTTGATTCTGAATACAATTCCAAATGTACACTATAGTCCCTAAACCCCTTTACAGCATTGGGGGTTGAATAATTTTGGTCACAACTGTAGTAAACTCAAAGTTAGTCATAAATTTAGTCCAAAATGTATTCTGCTACATGTCTTTGGTAAATAAAATCCCAATAGGGAGGGGCGTGTCCAAGATGGCGACCGGACGAGTCGCATGACAGGGAGCTCCGGCGGGATTCCTCTCCAACCTCGGGCATCCAGGTCGTATATGAGGGCGGGGGCGAGCGGGTTACTCACCCGTCCCTGCTGCAGTGCGGTTGGGAAGTCTTGAGCGCTTCGGGCGCCGTCCTGCGGTGACGACCCGGTGCGGCCTGCTGCGGCTAGGTGCAGCCGCGGCATCCTCCTACGGATCAGCTGGTGGTGGTGAGTCGGGAGCGGGAAGGGGGACGGCTGGTCACCCCCCCTTCCGCGCGTGCAGGGAGCAGCTTACTTGTCTCCCCTCTGGGTCTGGCGATCCGCGCCGGAGGGGCATCATCATCTTCCTCCCTCCCCCCCATCAGTGACACAGGGGTGGTGAGGCCTAGTGCGGCCCAGTGAGCACAGATCCTTCACCACCAGAGCACAGATTGAAGGTGATCCTAATCACGGTCAGCGCACTACCCAGGCACCTATACCTCCTCCCAAAGTCTTCTGTCAGTAGTCCAGGGCCCATCGGGGCAGCCCCCACACAAACCCAGGGACCACCGGCACATGGTAGAGGCCTTGCTATAGCCCACACAGCAGGGAGCTGTGCTGAGGTTAGGCCTACTGAAGATTCTTCCCCTGTAGATTCATATAGAGAGACGACAGTGATAATCACTATATCCACACAGCAATATTCAGTGTCTCCCCTGCTTTGCCTATCCTCCCCAGCCCGTGGAGGTTTTCAGTGCGAATTAGGGCGTGTTTGCATCTACCTACCCACATCTTCATTTTCCTGTTTTGGGGGTTCCAGCATGACCCCAAAGAAAATGGCAACTTAATACCCTGAGCCTTGACACACGTAGGTGGGGCTACGCTTACATGACAAGGAATCGCTGCTAAAATGGGGAAAGCAGACAGGAAAGCTAACGCTCCTCGCTCCAGATCCCCACGCCGTACAGGTGGTCCTGCTAATCGAGGCATCCCGGAATTATTCCGTTCTCTCACTCCGGATCAAACAGATTCTTCCACCCTTGCCTCCCCACTACATTCGCCTGCAAAAGAAATTCCCTCGCAGCCAATGAGCTTGTCAACAGCTACTGCACCTGGATGCTCTGATCCTCCCCCTCTCACCATGGGGGATTTGAAAGCGATTGCATCAGATATTAAAGGGACCCTTTCTGCGGCGATAGCTGAGTTACATATCGACATGCAGGCAGTGGCTCACAGACTGGACGCAGTAGAAGACACAGTTCATATGCAAGGTCTTGCCTTTCATGATATGCGCACGCAGGTTGACTCGCACACCTCGCACTTAAGAGAGCTCGATCGTCACATTGAAGACCTGGACAATAGGGGTAGACGACATAACTTAAGAGTGCGCGGTGTGCCTGAAGCAATAGAGCCTAGCCAATTAACCCAAGCTATTTTATCTATCTTTAATGATCTTTTAGAAAGGCCGCATGAATCTCCAATTGAGTTCGAGCGCCTACACAGGGCTTTGCGGCCTAAAGGCAGGGATTCTGACCCACCGAGAGATATAGTTTGCTGTCTCGTCGACTTCCGCCTTAAAGAGGATATTTTACGCAGAGCTCGAGACAAACAACGCTTGCTATACCAAGACGTTGAAATCAAATTGTTTCAGGATCTCTCCCATCTCACCCTGCAACGCAGGAAAGACCTACGCCCGCTTCTAGATATACTTCGCTCTAAAGGTATTGCCTACCGTTGGAAGTTCCCGTTTGGCCTCTCTGCAACACATTTAGGGAGATCTGCTCTCATGAGATTTCCGGAAGATCTTGCTCCATTCTGTGAAACCATGAATATCCCACTACCGGTCATACCTAATTGGTCCAATGACCCTATTCGACAAGTGCAACTAGATGAAGGCCCCATGGAGGCACAGTCTAATGGCCTCCCTACCGGAGACAGACGACGCAAATCATCTCACCAAACCTCAACTTCTCCGGTATGTAGAAGGCTCATTACCGGCGACAGTCTACCATCTTCACCTGCGCACCGCAAGGCACGTCATGAATGACTTCTCCTTGTTATCACTTCTCAATGCTTCTGAGTAAACACTCCCCCGTACCCTGAAGCTGCTCTACTGGTGGATCGTATGCGTTTAGGGGAAAGAAAAAGGAGAAAGAAAGAATTGTTTTTTTTTTAGTTGTTTTCTCTTTCTTTCTCTTTTCTGTTGATTTTAGCCAAGGTTCCATTATACGCTTTATTTGACATCATTCATACTTCTGAAGCCTGGACTTAAGGGTATGTGTATCGCATCACATTGTCAAATTTTATATGTATGCTGTCTATCTGTGGTAAATGTTGGTTTTGTTGGCATATATCAGCTAAGGTATCCTATTGTGTGATAAAAAAGAACGAGGTGGGGATAAGTTTTCTGGTGGCCTTGATTGTGCACCTAGGGGTGTTAAAGATTATCTGCTTGGTCGGTACGGGTCTACCACATTACCTTACGAACCCTGCCGGTTACAGGAGTGAAGTTAGGCTTGAGTTCCGGGGACATGGGCTAGGCCCTCTTTTGGATTGTTGCCTTCCTCTCCAAATCCCAATGTAGGGGTACATGGTGCACTTGGATGGGGAGTTTCTGGGATCCTAGGTCTTATGTTTCTTAGGATCATGGTTCCGCACTGTTCCTTGTCATGATATTGGAAACAGATTCTGTGGGAGCATTGAGATTTCCGGACTAGCCTTTACATTTGTTTTACCTATCCTTAAGGTGGCAGGGGATATTGGCTTACGCAGATCAATCTCGTAATATGTTGTGTCTCTCGCTCCTGCTGTGCCTTGAGAGATGATATAATGGGGTTGATTCATAGGACTCAATGCCATTTTTTTTTGTACCATTATACAAACCTTCCCCTGACCCTTCTCTTATACAGTTGTGACCAAAATTATTCAACCCCCACTGAAATTGAGTGTTTTGGCCAGTTTGACATTGCTTTTGATCATTCAGTCATCTTGCTTACATTTACATTAAAGAGGCACTTGTAGGTCAGACAAATATAACATAACAGTTATAATGAAATAACCACAAATGTCTTTTCTGTGCTCACAGCATTATCAGTTTTATTCAACCCCCAAGTGACATTCAATCTTAGTACTTAGTACAGCATCCTTTTACAGTTATAACAGCTTTTAAACGTGAAGCATAGCTTGACACAAGTGTCTTGCAGCGATCTACGGGTATCTTCGCCCATTCTTCATGGGCAAAGGCCTCCAGTTCAGTCACATTCTTAGGCTTGCGCACTGCAACTGCTTTCTTTAAGTCCCACCAGAGGTTCTCAATCGGATTTAAGTCTGGTGACTGCGATGGCCACTCCAAAATGTTCCAGCCTTTCCTCTGCAACCATGCTCTAGTGGACTTGGAGGTATGCTTGGGATCATTGTCCTGTTGAAAGGTCCAACGTCTCCCAAGCCTCAGGTGTGTGACGGACTGCATCACGTTTCCATCCAATATCTCCTGGTACTGAAGAGAATTCATGGTACCTTGCACACGCTGAAGCTTCCCTGTACCTGCAGAAGCAAAACAGCCCCAAAGCATGATTGACCCTCCACCATGCTTCACAGTAGGCAAGGTGTTCTTTTCATCATAGGCCTTGTTCTTCCTCCTCCAAACATAGCGTTGATCCATGGGCCCAAACAGTTCTAATTTTGTTTCATCAGTCCACAGAACACTATCCCACAACTTTTGTGGTTTGTCCACATGGCTTTTGGCATACTGCAGTCGACTCTTCTTATTCTTTGGAGACAGCAAGGGGGTACGCCTGGGAGTTCTGGCACGGAGGCCTTCATTACGCAGTGTGCGTCTTATTGTCTGGGCTGAAACTTCTGTACCCACATCTGACAAATCTTTTCTCAGTTCCTCAGCAGTCACACGGGGACTTCTCTCCACTCTACGCTTCAGGTAGCGCACAGCAGTCGAAGTCAGCATCTTCTTTCTGCCACGACCAGGTAGCGTTTCAACAGTGCCCTTTGCCTTGAATTTGCGAATGATGCTTCCTAAGGTGTCTCTTGGTATGTTTAACATCTTTGCAATCTTCTTATAGCCATTGCCCTTCCTGTGAAGAGAAATCACCTCTTCTCTTGTCTTCCTGGACCATTCTCTTGCCTTCACCATGTTTGTAACCACACCAGTAAATGTCTAGAAGGAGCTGAGTATCACAGTCATTTTAAAGCTGCCTAATTGGTGCTTATTATGCTTGATTGCTGCTCGGTGACATCCACAGGTGTTTTCAATACCTGATGGAAAGCACCTGTATGAACCTCTGTTCTTCAGAGTGGTAGTCTTTAAGGGGTTGAATAATTGTGGCAATGAAGAAACCACATAAGAACCATTTACTACTGTATTACATAAACAATTGATGTCATTTTAGTTGCATTTGGGTAGTTACAACGTCCTTGTAGGATTTGATTCTGAATACAATTCCAAATGTACACTATAGTCCCTAAACCCCTTTACAGCATTGGGGGTTGAATAATTTTGGTCACAACTGTAGTTGGATCAAGGTAGACAAAGTATTCGTTTGATACTCGCACTATTCCTTCGCTCTTCCTAAATTGTTCTCTCCCTACATAGCATTTGGAATACCTTAATTGCCAATGTGGTTTCTGACAGGTTACATACCCTCTATCTAGCTATGTTTATGATGGTGTTTTAGATTTGAAATTTGGGATCGTTCTATTTGATATTCTCGTTTATAGTTCACTATGTAGACGGGTCCAACTTGGCCCTACACAGTTACCTGTTTTGACTGGGAGCTTGTGTTGGGTCACGGATCGTGGACTCTTCCCCTCTAATAACCTATCTATGTTTAGTGGGTGGTGGAGAGTGAGGCACTAAACAAGTTTCCTCGTTTGGAACTAAGATCTACATTGTATCTGGGAAAGGGTGACTGACAATGTTTGGTCGGTGACCTACTTCCTAGAACAATCATAAGTGATGTTATTGCTACTGTTATGCACTGTTTCATGTAAAGTAAATATTAGTAGTTGAAATGCATATGGCCTAGGATGACCACTTTCAAGTGACTCACTTACTTAATAGGTACGGTTTAATGTACCTTTCAGGTTAAGACAGTTTAGAGATTACTTTATGGTTAACTGATGACATAACTTATCAATACTTAAATTTATGGTTCACGCAACTGAACTTTACATTTTCTGGAGCTGGCCAAAGTTTTCTGATGTATATCCATAACGTACAGGTCTTCTCCTTAGATATGCACTCTCTACCGTACCTAACATTACACATCTTTGTTTATGAGCCTTGATGTGGTCTAGGTGCTTACCTATAATATTTTGCTTAATATGCTGTTACTTCTTTTACTTCTAGTCTGCATACTCCCCCTGTTACACACCTCTCATCTCTCGATACAAATTAGCTACTTCCCACCTACGTATATGTGTCAAGGACGCCTCATGTTGGATTATTTCCCCTCTACACCTTTTTATTCAGGAGAGTTTGGCCTCTTTCAGATTGTACTTCACATTGCCAATTCGGCCGTCTCTGGGTTTGACACTTCTCCGACTGTAATTTCAGACTCCCAGCTATCATATTGCTAACAACTAAGTATTGGGAGTTGTATTATGAGAAAGAATAGCTGGACTATTCTGCCTCTGGATTCTAGTCTTCTCAGGAAATTGAAAGAAGATAGCTCAATACATGAATATGGGTTTATATGACATACACCTGACACTTCTCTTCTTCTTTGCCACATTCCTTGACTCTTTCCCGTAATAACTTCTCCTCTTCTCCAACATTCTGAAACTTTCTACTAGCCTTTTTCTAATCTGTATACTAGTCTCTTTCCCCTCCTCATCACCTTCCCTGTCCTCCCTTAACCCACCCCCCTCTATACCCCCCTCCCTTCCCCCCCCCCCCCCTTTTTTTTTTTTTTTTTTTTTTTTTTTTTCTCTCTCCCTGCTGCTGTGATACTCATCTGGTATACTTATAGCCCTTAAGCAACCCTTTTGGGTAAATGACATGATGACTACTAACCACGTATCTAATCGGTCGACTCGTACACTCTCCGTGGCCTCTCTTAATGCGAGGGGCCTAAATATACCTGAAAAACGTTCGCAACTTCTCACTTATATGAAAAGCCTTCATGCAGATGTGCTCTTTATCCAAGAAACTCATTTTCGGGCAGACCAAGTCCCTAGATTCTCAAATATTCACTATCCCACGGCATATCATTCAGCTAATGCGGAGGTGAAGGCCAAAGGGGTATCCATTTTATTCTCTAAAACGCTCCCGTTTGAACTTACTGAATCGCTCGAGGATCCTGAGGGGAGGTTCCTTTTTCTCAAAGGCACCCTCTTTAATAAACCACTTACCTTAGTCAACATTTACAGTCCCAATACAGCACAGGTATGTTTTTTTCGTAAAATCGCCAAGTTACTTGCTACGTTTCAATCAGGTATCTTGATTTTTGGTGGCGATTTTAATGTAGCGCTGAATCCATTGGAAGATACCTCCTCAGGGGTCTCATCCATTCCATTCAAAGCACTTAAACAAATAAAAATTGAACTGAAAGATCTTCTCCTACATGATACCTGGCGTACTCTTCACCCATCGGGCAAAGACTATACATTTTACTCTGCTCCTCACAACCGCTATTCTAGAATAGACTATTTCTTCATCTCGCAAAACGATCTATATACCCTGAAGTCTGCCTCGATCGAACCAAAGATCCTTTCGGATCATCATCCAATTATGATAACCTTGCAATTTCCGGATACACCAGGTATTTCCAAAATATGGAGACTGGACCCATTTCTCCTTACGGATGCATCGGTTGTCCCCCAGATCCGTGATGCCCTGAAAAACTATTTTCAGGAAAACACATCCATGGAAACGTCCCCTCTCATACGGTGGGAAGCACACAAATGTGTGATACGTGGTCTTCTAATGTCTATCTCAGCAACACGAAAACGTCAGGCTCTAGCATCGTTCAACTCTTTATTGCATAAAGTTCGTACACTTGAGTGCTCTCATAAACGATCAATGGCCTTAAGATGCGCTACTGAGCTAGAGCACGCACGTAAACAACTCCGCGAGTTAGTGGAAAAGAAAACGAAACGCAATTTTACTCTACAACAAAAACTTTTCTATGAACATGGCAATAAGAGTGGAAAATTTCTTGCCCGGGCTTTACAATCTAAAAAAGCTGCTCGGCACGTATATCTGCTCCATTCTAAATTTGGTGACTCACTGAAATTGTCGTCGGATATTGCGAAGGAATTTGAGGAGTATTATTTTAACCTTTATAACTTACCCCTACCATCCAAACCAACAGGTGATACTAGGCCACGTAAGACCATTATACAGCAATTCCTTAAACAATATCTTCCTAAATCGATATCTAGATCACAAGTGAAGGATTTAGAGGGAGCTCTGACGTCGCATGAACTTCAACAAGCTATTGCGCAATTGAAACCGGGTAAAAGTCCAGGACCTGACGGTTTTACCAATTCTTACTACAAGTCTTTTCTTGACGTCTTGGGGCTTCCATTTCTACAGGCCTTCAACTCACTAGACACGCCAGGGCAGTCTATGCGCCATCTTTCCGAGGCTCACATCACGGTTATACCCAAAGAGAATAAGGACCATACATCACCTGCAAATTATCGTCCGATCTCTCTATTGAATGTTGATCTAAAGATTTTTGCCAAGATTCTGGCTACCCGTTTGCAACAGGTAATAGATTCCATCATATCACCGGACCAGGTGGGCTTTGTTCCAGGGAGAGAGGCCAGAGATAACACTATAAGGGCCGTGAATATACATCATTGGTTAACCCAAAATCAACGATCTGGATTCTTTCTCTCGTTAGACGCCGAAAAGGCGTTTGACAGACTAGCATGGGATTACCTAGAGGCAGTTCTGATTGGCATTGGACTACCTTTGCGTTTTTTGTCATTTATTCTGTCTTTATATAATGCCCCCACAGCACGAGTGCGAGTGAATGGCTGCCTTTCAGATTCCTTTTCAATCAGCAATGGGACTAGACAGGGATGCCCACTATCACCCCTCTTATTCATTCTTACTCTGGAACCTTTCTTGAACTGCATAAAAGATAATGATAACATTAAGGGGATTTTGATCAATGGCAAAATGCATAAAGTGGCGGCATTTGCTGATGACGTGTTACTTTTCTTGACTGACCCACATATCACGATACCTAATCTGTTACAAGATTTCAAATTATTTCAGTATTTGGCTAATTTTAAAATCAACTTTTCTAAATCCCAAGCGCTTAATATATCATTGACTCCAGATGTGATTAGACAGGCGACACTAAATTTTCCCTTTACCTGGCAACGTGAAGCTATCACTTACTTAGGTATCCAACTACCATCCCATCTTACAGAACTGTATACAAAAAATTTTCTTCCCCTCTTACGTAACATCTCCAAAGACCTCCAGACATGGAACAAACCTTGGTTCTCGTGGTTTGGTAGAGCAGCAATTCTTAAGATGAACGTGCTCCCCAGAATATTATATTTACTACAGACAATACCAATTCAATTGCCAAATTCGTTCTTTCAATCGTATAAAACGCTCTGCTCCTCCTTTCTGTGGTATAATAAACGTCCAAGAATTAGCTATGCCCAACTCACTATGCCCAAGCAGAATGGAGGTATTGGATTACCAGATATTAACCGTTATTACAGAGCTTGCCACCTAGCCAGGTTAGTAGACTGGACCACGAATCACATTCCTAAGGTCTGGGTTGGTTTGGAGGCTGATTTTTCTCAGACGCCTCTTTCTACCTCCCCATGGCTGAAACCTTCCCACGTCCCTTCTGAGTTTCGGAGTCATCCACTTATAGGTCCCACATTACGCTGTAGCTCACAATTATTCCAGAAAAAAGAACTTTCTTCCTCTCCGAGCCCTTTCACTCCGATCAAAATGAATCCAGACTTTGTTCCAGGGATGTCTCCAACATTTCTCGCTGGGTATAACCGTGATGATAACCTGACAATACGTCAACTCTTCAAAGATTCTAAGCTCTTATCTAGCGAAGACATTACTCGGGCGTGGCCCTCCATCACTCTAACGCCTTGGATGTATAGACAATTCCACCACTTTTTGCGTAACTCCCCACATTTACAGGATTTGTCAAGATCGCTTACTGCATTTGAGAAGCTCTGCTTTACAGACTCCCCTCAGCGGCATGTAATATCTAAGATATATTCTTTTTTGGAAAGTTCCAATACCTCTCATTTGCAGAGGGCTTGTATAGCCTGGCAACGTGATCTACAAATCCCACTCTCTCCAGAGGACTGGGACCGGATTTATGATCACATACATAAAGGTTCCATGTGTGTTTCTACACAAGAAGGCAACTACAAAGTATTTTCCAGGTGGTACAGAGTTCCATCTGTGCTTCATAAATTTGATCCTAGTGTTCCTAACTTATGCTGGAGAGGTTGCCAGGCAACAGGCACTCTTTTGCATATATGGTGGGAGTGCCCGCAACTGCAGCCCTTCTGGAGAAATGTTTTGGACATAATCGCACAAGTCACTACTTACGCCCTAGACTTTACCCCAGCACAATGTCTACTCCATCATTCCTCTCTTCCTGTGAAGACCTATCGTAAGTCGCTTGCTTTACACATGATAAATGCGGCAAAACAGTGTATTCCTGTTCATTGGCGATCAGCCCATATTCCCACCATGCGAGAGTGGATTCTTAGGATCAATAAGATCGCGGAAATGGAGGAGCTGATCTCAGTGGCGAAAGAACACCCCGAGCGATTCAGGAAGACATGGGCATGTTGGACTCACTTCCTATCTACTGAGACTTATCATGGCTTAATGAAGGAATGAGCGAGCAGATTTGGTAAACTGGAGAACCTCTAGATCTTTCACCCCAGGAATAATTCCTTTACTGGACTTTAAAGAGATTATAACCTTAATTTAAGACAGCATCTGTTATGACCAGGCCGATACTATGTGATGTGATTGGTTTAGTTATACTTATTTAATTCTAATCCCCAACTCCCCCCCCCCCCCTTTTTTTTTTTTTTTTTTTTTTTTTTTTCTCCCCCCCTATTTATATGTCTTCCTTATCCCACTCCTCCTCACTCTGATATTACTTCCCATACTCCTTTTCCATTTCCACTCGAGTCTCTTTCTTTTCTTTTCTTTCTCGTTTTAGCTACCCTTTTTCTCATATTCTAAATAGCAATATTATTTACAAGGATCAGAACACTTCTAGATGTACAAGTGTGATAATACTTTAGAAAATTAACCCACGATTTTTGGATACGGATATAGCAGACATATGTACATTGAGATAATTCGTTTGTCTTGCGCCTTATAGTCTTGCTGCTTGAGCTCTCTCTACATAGAGACTACTGTATACCATATTTATCGAACATTACAGATGGTAAATATTATTACTATGGTTATACTTTTTGCATATGCTTTATTGTGGGAATTGGATGCATGTTGCTCTAAAATCTATTCTAACGTCCTATTCCCGTCTGCGATACGGGAGAACATATATGAAGATGTGCACGGACTGCGATCCGTATCTGTCTATGATCTGTTTTGTCTTTCTTACTTCAATAAAACTTTTTTGGAAAAAAAAAAAATAAAATCCCAATAAGTGTATATTGATTGTTTTGTGTGAAAGTTATAGTGTCTACAATCTATGGTATAGATACTGCAATTTACATCATGTTTGCTATACAGCGCTGCACTAGTTTAACTGACAACTGCAGTCATAAATTAAATGTATGTCCTTTTCTCACACAAACATAGCTTTTTCTTTTGGTAGTACTTGATCATCTGTGCGCATTTTTTTTTTTTTGCGCAATAAAAAAAAAAGACCGCAATGAGAAAATATTGAGTTTCTTTCTAAATTTTCAGTCATAAAAAATATCCAAAAAAATAAAATGTTGTCATAAATTTAGTCCAAAATGTATTCTACTACATATTTTTGGTTAAACAAATCCCAGTAAGTTTATATTAATTGTTTTGTGTGAAAGTTATAACATCTACAAACTATGGTATAGATCAGGGGTCTGCAACCTTTAAGACATAAAGAGCCACTTGGACCCGTTTCCGAGAGGAAAAAAAAGACTGGGAGCCGCAAAACCATTGCAACATTTAAAACAAATTCGACACTGCATATATTGCAAAAAGCGCTCTGGTCATGAAGGGGGTTTAAGGGCCCAGTAAGCAAAGGGTTAATCAGGGCCACAGTGTATCGTCATAATCACAATCATAGCCTTAGGTCAGTGGTGGGCAACCTTTTTTTTCAACTGAGCCAAATCTCGCCAAAACCACGATTGAAATTTATTTTGAGAGCCACATTTTTAAAACCGAAAATACATCCCCCATATAGTAATTCATCCCCCATAGTAATTCATCCCCCATATAGTAATTCATCCCCCATATAGTAATTCATCCCCCCTATAGTAATTCATCCCCCCTATAGTAATTCATCCCCCATATAGTAATTCATCCCCCCTATAGTAATTCATCCCCCATATTAATTCAATCCCCCATATAGTAATTAATTCCCTATATTAAGTCCCCAAGTCCCCCCTGTGTCAATTCACTTACCTTTGCTCCGCGCGTTCCTCTCGCCGTGTTCCCGCGCCGTCTGGTGTAGCATGAAAATCTGTCTCCTATGAGGATCTGTCCCCCTCGACGTATCTGCGCATGTGCCAGTTTCAGGCATTAGCAGCCGGTCGGCGATCCCGGCACATGCGCAGATACATCGAGGGGGACAGATCCTCATAGGAGACAGATTTTCATGCTACACCAGTCTTCAGGGCGGACTGTGAGAGGAGCCTAGCGGGAGCCTAGCTCCGCGGGCCTGATTAAAAGGTCCGCCGGGTCGTAGTTTGCCCATTGCTGCCCTATTGCCTGTCACCTGGTGGGCAGTGTGCTCCGGAGCCGCAGCCAAGGTGAAAAAGAGCCGCATGCGGCTCTGGAGCCGCTGGTTGCTGACACCCGGTATAGATAATGGAATTTACACAGCTTTTACTTTCTGACCGCCCATTACATTTCTTGAGGTGCTAAAATACCAGGATAGTACAAACACTCCCAAATGACACCTTTTCGGAAAGTAGACACCTTAAGCTATCTGCTGAGAGGCATATTGAGTCCATGTAAGATTTTTTTTTTCCCACAAGTTTTTGGAAAATTACAATTTTGTTGTGTACACAATGTTGTCATTTAAATGATATATTTCTCACACAAGCCATGGGTATATGTGAAGTTAAAACCAATAATACATTCTACTACTTATAACAGTATGGGGATACCACATGTGTGAGACTTTTTGGGAGCCTAGCCACATACTGGAGACTGAAATCCAAAGACCACGTTGAAAGCCTGAAGGTGCGTAACTTCCTCATTTCACTTCCTCAATACCTATTACAGTTTTGGAGGCCCTGAAATGCCAGGATAGTACCAAACCCTCCCAAATGACTCATTTTTGAAAAGTAGACATCCCAAGGAATATAAAAAGAGGCATTGTAAGTAATTTGCAGTTCTCGTTTTTTCTCACAAGGTTTTGAAATATAAAAAAACAAGAAAAATATGTTTTTGTTTTCTTTATTCATTTTCCAAAAACTTGTAGCTACAAACAAAATCTGCAAAATACTCACCATGTTTCTTATCAAATTCCTTGGCCAAAAAATTATTTCACATGTGGTACCCCCCCATACTCGGGAGAAGTAGCAGAATGTATAATGGGGGGTAATGGCACATATACCCATGACATGTGGGAGCAATAAATAATTTAAGTGAAAATGTTGTGGCGCTGTTTATATCCTGTAAAACCGATGTGATAAAATGCTCATAGCTTCCGATTTCTTAGACTACAGAGATAATTTTCACCATTCTGGTCTCCGATCAGCTCTATTGTCAGCTGGCAGAAACACCAGCTGCATTCTCAGGTTCTCCCGATGGCACAAGACTGCCCGAGAAGTCCATGGAAGACAGCGGGGGAGGGGGAGGCATCTACTCCCACTGCTTGTAAAAACAATCCTACAGCTAATAAACCACTAGGATTGCTTTTACATGAAAGCAGATTGCCTGCTGAAAAAAAAAAAAACAATACCAGGATGATGCCAGCAGCTGCAGGCATCATTCTAGTAAACCAAAGTCCAGTGATGTACCAGTACATTGCTGGTCCAAGACGGTACAAATGTCTATATAGTGGCATGCTTGAATAAAAATTGACCACGTATAAGTGGTACCCCATATGGACAAAAGATGACACCAAGTCTCAAACTATATTGCCACTGCTCCCTATGTAGTCTGGGCATCCGGGGGGGCTCTATATGACATTTTTTCCCTCATAAATCCAAAACTTATAGGTATAGCCTGTTGCCCTCTCACAGGTCTTATACATCTTGGCCCCATATCTGGCACGCTTGCTGGGGAGAAATTGTTTGAATTCAAAGCGGCCAGAAACTTTTTTGAGGGACTCATCAAGGCAGATGTTTTTCTGCGGAGTATAGACATCTGAAAATTTTTGGTTAAGGTGATTTACAAGGAACTTCTACTATAGGGCGGTGCGGAAGAGGTTCAACATGTTCTGGAAAAAAAATAAAAATCACATTTTGTCATAAATTTATGCCAAAATGTATTCTGTGGCATGTTTTTGCTAAAAAAAAATCCCAATACGTGTACATTAATTGGCTTACGTGAAAGTTATAGCGTTTACAAATCGTGGTATAGATAATGGATTTTTTTTCTTTTTGTATTTTTACTAATAATGGCAGCGATTAGCGACTTATAGCAGGACTGTGGCAGACATTCTGAAACTGGAGAAACTGACTTGGTGTCACTGATATCCTCAGTGACACCAATTACAGTGATCAGTGCGAACAAAAACCCACTGATACTGTTTTATTGGCACTGAGCAGGAAGGAGTTGACATTTGGGGGCAATCAAAGGGTAAATTGTGTACTGGGTGATTTTTTTCTAGGGGGCGGGGGAGGTGCCGCGATTGGTGGCATGGGTAAGGCTTGCAAATGCCACCTACCCAGATATGCAGTATCATTTAGATATACTACTACATAGAGGTGGACATTAAAAGTCTTGTCAAAATCTGTTTTTTTTTTTTTGTTTGTTTAATTAAAGACATTTTTAAAAAGTCTTGTATCTGGCATCTGGCTTACCACTTACTCATCCCACAAGGGGAGGGAGCTGCATCAGGGTGCCCCCTCTTTTAAACGGCTGCCCTGATGCTAATGAGCCTGCCTTTCCGCAAACCCCCCAACCAGTCAGGGTTGTGTGGAAGAGGCCCTTGTCCCCCTCAAAGCTGAGGGCACGTAAAGCACAGGAGAGGTTGCTCGATCGCCACCCCTCCCCCTTTCCTTCACTCCCTGTGCTCGGATCAAGGGTACAGTAATAAGATAGGAGGGACCTCACAAGTTGTCCCCATTTGTTATCTTTTTTCCAGGGAGAATACTCTCCCCTCTGTCTTTGGCTGTGTGAAGCAACATACTGCATAAGGCATACATGTGATACAGAGGAGCTGTGATGCAGATGAGAACTGACATATTCAGAAGACGTGAGTCTCCCAGGATTCTGGTGACAACCCAAAACTGGGCAAATTCCTTCACTTTCACTCTACCTGATAACAGTAAACAGGGAAAAAAAAGAGAAGGTGAATCTAATGGGGCACAGGGAGCAGGAAAAACTGTTTACCCTTTCTCCTCTTCTATCCAAAACTGATTTGTATTTTATACAATAGTGTGCCGATTGTTCTTATTATTATATTCCTTTTTACAAAGGCCGAGTGTGCAGAGGGGGGGGGGGGGTATCTTGGTGTCTGTGAGCTTATGAAAATGCAATGCTATCTGAGGTACATCTTAAAAGATTTAGGGAGGGAATATGCCAAAGCAATTTCCAGGTAAAGCTTTTGATGGATTCTTTATTTTCTCCAATCAGTTTATTCCTCGCAGTTGTTACCTTTTGTCCCACCAGCCCCTCTGTACTAGATTGTAAGCTCCCTGGAGCAGAGCCCTCCTAACCCTCTTGTATTGAATTGTATTGTTGCTGTATTGTATCCATTTATATTTTTTACAGCACTGCACAAAGTGTTGGCGCTATATAAATCCGGAATAAAAATAATAATAATCACCATCAACATAATCAGATAATATTAATAATACGATTCCCTTCTTCTTGGTCTGAGCAAAAGGGGGACACCCCGATCCACCACATGGGAGATAATTGTAGAATTTCCAGCAAAGGTCCCATTACTGAAATGATCTCTGGGGGAATCAAATGTTGATGAATTGCAACAATGTATCAAGCAGAGCAGAAAAGAGAAACATATTTTAAGAAACAAAATCCTTCCCGTCTATGTGTGTAATATAGTGACACCTAATGGGAGTGTTGAGCATTGCAGCCAATCATCCCATCCCCCAATGTGCAGGTTAGTCCGTCCCGGATAGAGAGGAGCGGTGCTTTGTGGATAGAGAGGAGCGGTGCATGACAGCTGACATATTCATCAAAGGGGTGAAGTCTCCCAGGTGATGTATTTAACTCTTTATGGTCATATTCTGGTGACAACTCAACATTTGGCAATATTCCTTTACTGTCACTCTACCTGATAACACTAAACAGAACAAAGACCGAAGATGGAGCGCAGAGAGCAGAAAAAACGCTGCAATCCTCCTTTTTCCGAAACAAAAAAGTTTTTTTTTTGTTTTTTGCGAGTTTCTTTCCTGTACTTCACATAACTTGTACGCTATCATTTTTGCCCTCAATGCCACATGAAAAAAAAAAAAAAAACAGTCTTGCAGGTATGGTTGTTGTGTGTGTGTGTGTGTGTGTGGGGGGGGGGGGTACACGTCTTCCCTGTCACTTCTAGGGCCCTAGGTCATGGCTTATCTGGGGAGGGGATTGTATCCGGATTAGAATCATTGTAACAAGTGAATCCTGTCGGCGATACTTTGTTGTTTTCAGGTCCATCGTTTGGTGTATTCCCTTCTTGTCGGGGCAATTCTTTCTCCTTGGACTGAGGAGAAGGGAACACCCTGGAGGCTTTTACATGTTAGTACAAAGAAAAGAAGTGTCAGGGTCAGTAGACATGTGTTGGTCTTAGAGGAACCCCACCGCTCATTCCCCTCCAAATAGCCGACATTTCCTCTCCACATTCCCCACATGATAGACAAGAATGGGATTTGCAGCAAACTTCCTATTCCTGAAATGATCTCTCAGGGAATCCAAATGGGATGGATTGACTTCCATCACTGAAAGCATCAAATCCTATTGTAGATCCGAGGATTCCGAGCAAACCTCCCCCCTGAGCAGTCTATGGAGCTGTGGAGTGAAATGCGGCAATCAAGTCATTGGCAGGATTTGGCTCTCAATGTCCATTTGTGATGATGATCCAATAATGACCCCTAGGCCATGACACGTGACACCCTGTAATGGGCGGAGCCCTTTGTATCTGTCCCAATGTCTGCCATGACAGGACACAAGGATCTCCTGTGATCGGCCGATGTTTTTGTTCCCGGCTCCTTGTAGTCAGCTAGAGATGAGCCGAGTTGTTTATTAGAGGGAAATGTTTGGCGATCTCCCCTCTTCCCTCGTGTAATGTGAAGCGGATTGTAGTGGGGGATGGGAGCAGATTGTTTTGTGGGTAGAATGTGTCCCCCCAAGCAGGTAGAAGGCAGAATGGGCCCCCCACTCCGGAGGATGGTTGTGTTTGCAGCCTCTGTGTTCAGCCTCGTGAGCAGCTCCTGACAGCTGGAAGTGACCCCCGATAAGTGACAGTCCAGGGAGCAGATCGGCTCCCCGGGGCACATCGGACATCGTTCTATTTCGGAATAAAATCGGTTTTATATCTAACGGGAAACACATGAAGGGAGAGAATATACTCCAACACTGGAATGACAGCCAGTGGGCGTGTCTGAGGTGTAACCAATAGCAGTGCAGGCAGCTTGCTGTGTACCGACCAATAGCAGCGCAGGACGTTAAAGTATATAACCTCCGGCCAGCACAAGAGGGAAACGTATTTGTCCGATAGACTTTGTGGAATCATGACGGAGACTGAGAGCGCCCCAGCCGCCGCTCCTCCAGCGGAGGCCGCCGCCAAGAAGAAGCCGGCTAAGAAGGCGTCAGCCGGAGGAGCCAAGAAAGGCATCAAAAAGGCGTCCGGTCCCGCCGTGTCCGAGCTCCTCGTCCAAGCCGTGTCCGCTTCCAAGGAGCGCAGCGGGGTGTCCCTGGCCGCCCTCAAGAAGGTCCTGTCCGCCGGAGGATACGATGTGGACAAGAACAAGAGCCGCCTGAAGATCGCCCTCAAGGCGCTGGTGACTAAGGGGAGCCTCGTCCAGGTCAAAGGTCATGGGGCCTCCGGATCGTTCAAGATCAACAAGAAGCAGCCCGACGGCGCCAAGGCGAAGCCCAAGAAACCGGCCGCTAAATCCTCCAAGAAGAAGGTGGCCGGCAAAGCCCCCACACCGCAGCCAAGAGTCCCAAGAAGGCCGCCAAGTCCCCCAAGAAGAAGGCGGCCAGCAAAACAACCACCACAGCTAAGAGCCCCAAGAAGAAGCCGGCCGCCAAGAGACCAGTAAAGGCTGCAGCCAAGAAGGTGACCAAGAGCCCCAAGAAGAGCAAAGCTGCAGCCAAGCCGAAAAAAGGCGCCAAGAGTCCCGCTAAGGCCAAGCCGGCAGCTAAGAAGGCGGCTAAGCCCAAGAAGGCCGCTCCGAAGAAGAAATAATGGGCGGCGACCTCCTTCATCTCCACCCCCAAAGGCTCTTCTCAGAGCCCCCACCTCCCCCCAACAGAGCTCTCCATACATACACCGACCACGAGCCGCATTCTCCCTCCTCCAGTCTCCATCCTCCTCACATTGTACACTTGTCATCCAATGATTCCTCCGATCCTACAAATGATTACTGGTTGGCCAAAGGAGAGATCCTTCCCGATACATTTCACAGGCCCCGAAATCCCCCCCCCCCGACATCTGTCATATACGGATCGGAGATCTGTCATTTCCCGCACAGTCTGTGGGATGGGGGGGAGGGGTAACAATGACTATTTCCCGCACTGTGGGATGGGGGGGGGGGGGGAGGGGTAACAATGAACATTTCCCGCACACTGTCTGTGGAATAGGGGGAGGGGTAACAAGGAACATTTCCCGCACACTGTCTGTGGGATGGGGGGGAGGGGTAACAATGAACATTTCCCGCACACTGTCTGTGGGATGGGGGGGGAGGGGTAACAATGAACATTTCCCGATCCTTCTACAAGGAATTCCCAGCCTTCATTATTATTGCGGCCATTGTGGAAGTTGTACGGAAACGCCATGTAATGATCGGGGACACATCATCCTCTGGACGGGATCTAATGATCGCACCGAGAACATCCGTGTTGTGCGGACAATGGACTCCTTCCTATGGATGGATCGCCTCTACAACACAATACAACACGGGGAGCGGCTTTCCAGGTGCCATTGAGGAAAACAACCGATCTTCGGGCTCTGCGAGTCTCCGGGGAAGATCCGCTAGTCTGCTATTGGCTGACAGATAAAACGTCGGCTGCTGATTGGTGGAGAGGAATATTTTTAAATATCCCGCCAAAATGTCACCTGTTCTAGTTGCAGCAATGATTACCCCCCAGATGATCGAT